>NC_089280.1:7585624-7668707 GCF_963678975.1 Dysidea avara
GACAAGGACAGCTGGCATTTGCTTCCCCAGTAAACACCAGGTACCCATTGATGTTACAGCTGGGTGGGCTGCTTCCCCTGATGATACCAGGTCACCAGGTCCCCAATATACAGCTGGGTAGGCTGGAGCAATGTGAGTGAAGTTTCTTGCTCAAGGAAACAACACCAAACTAGGCCGATGCTCTAGCCACCTGTATGCCTATGCTGCCTCACTGAGAATATGCACACACACAAACATACATATCGCATAACATATACTCACACCACACACAGACGTGTTAATTTCAAAGTTTGCTGATTGTATAATAAAACCAGGTGAACTTACTTATATCTCATTAAAAAGTTCAGAAAACACTCACTGCGATTATAGCTTGTTCTTGTTGTAGTGCAAGACTATGTGAAAACAAATGTATGAAAAGTACAGTATAGCTATTGGCACATGACATTACATACATGTGTAGACTATATATATTACAATATTCCGGTCTTTATCAACGGCTAAAAAATTAGATACAATATAATTTTTCTTATACTATACGTATATTCCACAAATCATGCACAAGAACAAGTCAATCTACTAAGTCTCTGACTTGGACGTCTCCTACAAGGTGAACACAATATATAAAAATTACAACTAATCAGTCTCTCATGCTTACAGGTTCATGAGATTTTCCTGCAGTTTGATCTGAGCTACTAGTAGTAGTTGTTGTTGTGTTTGTCGTGGATGTTGGTTCACTTGACGGCTCTAGGACAAAAATCACGGATACAAACTACAAGTATACAAGAGGTCATCATTATTTTTACCTGTTTCCTTGCCATTTGCAGATGTGTCAGTGTTCTTATGTCTACCTCTTCGTCTTTGTCCTAATAACACAACATAAATAATCAGATTTTAAATTCTCAATCAAAAAAAAAAAACAGTTGCTCTTTTTACTAGATGTACTACACAAGACTAACTTTCTTCCAATATCATTTCTGCATCCTCTGGTCTTGTGTATTTCAAATCTTTGTATTTCTCAATTATAAAGTCATTTCTCCTCTCAAATCTTTTAAGTTCTTCTGTAATCCAATCATGATAACAGCAACAAGTCAGGATAACAGCCATCATACCTTTATCAAAATCAGCTGGTAGTAGTGCCTCATATACCTATATTGAGAAGTGCACAAAGTACTGAATAAAAAGTTATAGCTTCATTTTAAAAGGGCATCCATTTTGACAGTATTAGCTGTATGTGCATGCAACTACAAAAGTGTTCAAGTGCGATAGTTATACAAATACTCACAGCGTTTGATTGTCTGTTTCCAACTTGTTTCAACTTCTCTACCCACTCTGGCTTTAACATGTCTAACGTGAGAGACCTTACCTAAAGCAAGAGAAACATACAGTACGGTAATACAGTACAGTAGGGACAATGAAGATTTGCATTTTTCTGTGGAAAAATGTGAGCCAAAACTTATCTTTCAAGATGACTTGGCAGTTATAGTCAAGCCCAAATGTGCTAAATCCACGTGACATAAAACACTTCTGATACGTGGTTGCGAATTTCTGAAAATTATATTTAACGGAACTTTTAAACAACTGCATGACTGACTTACGAATGCCTTCAGACAAGTGCAACCTAATGCTACATGCTTGATTTCCTTGCTATTTAATGTAGCTTGGGTATGAGACACACCTTTTTGCCAACTACAGCAACAACAGTGCATCATTGACTAACCTTTGTGTCCTATTTCTATGTCAATTAGTGGTAGTGGGTCAATAATTTAGTGTGGTAAATATAACGGAAAATCATCCGTAACTTTAACACAACGTCTCCAATAGTCAAAGTACGGCGATTGATTCAAACAAAGTGAACTTCAAAAGTTCTGCATTGTCTGTACGACTGTACAATGGGCAGACAAAGCTAAAAAGTAAACAAAACCACTATATAATTACTATGCTAGAATGGGCTGAAATACTCTAATAGAACAGTCACTTATACTATTCTAAAGTTTGATGGATATTCAAAGTCCTATTGTAATTAATACTAACTACTAATAAACCATTTTAGCTTTCACAAGAGTAATATTAGCGTAATTGACCAGAGCTCTCCATGGGGATCACTTCCTTGCCAAATCAAAGATATTTATAAACAACTAGTTCAGGATACAAGTAACAGGAATACAGTCCAGTACTGTTATTCCAACAGGTACACCCATCTTACATTGTCATACCTGTGATATCTGTACTCCCATACTACGATGGGTACCTGAGCACTCAATACAGACCAGTATACCATGGTTGACACTAGAGGGAAATAAAAATACAACTACAGGTAGCACACATGTCTAGTACCTGGTCCATTTAGGGCTCACTGCTCCACAGTCAGCACACACACCATTGCCTTCTATAGCATGTAGTTCCTTGAGGGCATTAATACTACTCAACTTCACTGTACTAGAGCAAAGAGATTTTTAAACATGTAAACACACTGAAACAATGAATGAATAAAGTACAATGTTAGAGATACATAACATAAACAGCCTCTCCACATATACTACACATTCTTACAAAAAGTTTAAATGGTCACAATTTTCCTATTGTCGGGAGGGAAATTCTTATCAACTATGTGATACTAGCAACACCAAATTAGGTAACTAACTCATGACTCATAATTTACTACACTTGATATACTGCAATAATTTCCTGTTTCTAATTCTAATAGTGTGTATTCAAATTTCAAATAATAATGTGTCTTGGATTGATATTATAAAACTGACCACTCTTTTATCATGAATGTATTCAGTCTACTGCTTTATTACATTAAAAAAAATAATTTTTTTAAAAAAAGTAACATACTGTACATTGGTGCCTCCATTATCTGGCCATCGATTATCCAAATTATGGAAATGACTCTTCCATTAGAATATTTTAAGTTGAGCTCTGTATATAAATGTATGGGCTTCGTTTATCCAAACTTTTCTGTTACCAGTGTATTGCGTTATGTTGTGTGAAAAAGAATACCAACTAACTAACTTTTGTTCTGAAGCAGCACTAAGAGATGAAGGTGTTACATCTTTACTGAATGAACTAGTGATTGCTGTGCCAAGAGCTTCTATCCACAATGACATTTCTATTAGAGGAAACATGTTACAGAGTCTTCCCTGTGGTATAAAGTATTACCTCTACTGCTCTCTGCTTGTAATAGTAAAATTCTAACTGGAGATGTAACTCTGAAACAAAAACTTCTCTCTGCTTCACTGACGGGGATTTCCTACAACAATAAACATGAAAAAAATCACCAGCTGTATTGTGAAATAAATATACAAACTTTAATATTACACTCTCTAGGATTCCTACAATACAAATACAAGAAATAAACAAGGAGTAAATATTCTGATCGCCTGGCAGACTCCTGTAAGCATTCGAGTGTAAATCAGGTGGCTGTAGGATTGAGACTGCCCGGTCCAGTCATGGATTTTTCTCCTTTCTGCAAGTTTTCAAACATACTTAATATAGTCCTACAGACCTTCAGCACTTGTGCTGTAAAGCCTTAATTATACAACCAAGTACTAAGAACAATACAAAATTCTGTTAGAATTACATCATAAAATGTTCTCAAAAACTACATGGTTTAGGAATATACACTCACTGAGAGAGTGAAAGAAAGGTACGATTGTATAATAATCGTGCCTTGTCATCAGTTGTCGAGCTGGTGGTTGAAAATGTACAGTACGCCGTTTCCATTTAAACCAGGCACGTGCACTCAGCACTTCTGACCGCATGATCTGACATGTGGATCAGAAATATCTTTCATAGTATGCAGGCAGTGGGCAGCCAGTCAGACCACTGTGTGGAGAGTGCATTTTCCATAACCATGTTTAATATTGTAGCAGCAATGTACACTGGCTCAGAGCTTATGATAACGTCTGGACACCAGACAAAATCTGGTCAAATTGCATAGATGTCTGACCATAATGCAATTTGTCCTGACACAGTGTCCCATCAAAGCACAAGGAAGGAGCCTAAGGGCTGAGCTGGCATGCTATCAACAATAACAGTCACTTGGTTGCCAGGAGATAGTATACATTCTTACAACCCAAGGGAGTGGCCACAAATGTACCAATGCCAACCCTCTGGTGTACAGTAACTACATAACAGCTGCAGTAAGGCATGTGACATCTTACCACTATAATGTTAATTTGCTATGCTACAGTAGACATATTGGGCATTCATCTTCCACATGTCCAGTCAATTTGAACAATTGTCCGGCCAATTTTGGTTTGCCAGGACATTGTGGCAGGACAACAGAGAATTCTTATCATAAGCTCTGCTGGCTAAGTATCATTTGTCAGTGTTGCAAGATCGTGATACTCTAATAAAGCAGTCACTTACCCTAATATAGCAGTCAGCCTTCTATTGTACACTCAGTTAGCATGATGAATGGTATATACAAGTAGTGTTATATCTCATGCAGTCTCTGATGTGCCACATGCAGTATGATTCTCTTGAGTACACAATGTGCAGGCGCTATACACTACATTATTCCTTGCCATGCTGTTTGGTTGCCCCCACTTGTTGTTTATGTACTTGGTTGTATGACGTGCTCCTAGTAAATAAAATAGAAAGATGAATGTCTTATACAGCATTATAAACAAGAAAACCATTACAGAAGCACAAGTACTGTACAGAATTTTTTTCCTAAACTGTACAGAATTTTTTTCTTGTACTATAAAAGATAACATTTAAAAATAGAACATTACACATGGAGGTACATGCTTGAGTATATCACGAAACCAGCATGACAAAGTAAAGAAACAAAGTTGGATGACACGACGGAAGAACAGTAGCACTGTAGAGGAGTGGTTCACGTGAGCTATAGGGTTTATATAGAGAACCTATAGCTACTTCAGAAGGGTACTGCTAAAAACTACGTATGTACCAATCAAAAGCTTTTTAATGCTTAATTCAATGGGTCAACCCCAATGTGATGGTTTGACTTCAATATACATGATCTATTGCACATGATAAATAACTTGACATACGAAATGGAAGACAAGCAGCCGCCAGGGAGAGAGAGCACTACTGATAATGAAGTAAAGAGTGTCCAGGGAGCTTTAAAATTCTTCAAAGTCTATTATAAGACATTACTTTTTACAAAAAAAAATCAGTATAAATTTAATACAAATTCTTTCCGATGGCACTTATTTTGTGTCGTACCTCCTCTGGTAACACAGGCATAACAGGATAACTTTTCTACATTCGCTAGTGACATAAAATTACTCCAGTTGACTATTTCAAGCTTTTCCCTTGACTCAATGGCCTTCCTATTGAAGCTGCCTCCACATAACATGACGGAGTAGCGGCCCATTCTGTGTCACATAAGAATGATGTAACAAATGATATCATATGATGCCATGTTGACTGTAATATTAGTAGTGTACAGAGTTGCATGCTCCATTCTCCATAGGATTCAATGCACTCTGAAATACTTTCAATTTGCCAAAGTAAGGCATATTTATCACACACACATAAAATGCTAGAACAATTATAATAGTGATAATGAATTATTTCAATCTACCATATAGCAAAAAACTTTGGTGAATTTGGCGAATAGCATTCAATTCACCAAAGTTTTTTTGGCCAATTGTTTTAGATGATCACATGAGCTCATTGAGTAACTAGAACTTGAGGTGAAGGTCAGCTCGTACCACCATGCAATAAAGATCGAGCTGACTTTGGAGATCTTGATCTTCATAGGAATGTGTCTCACAGTTGTAAGCACTCCTTGGGATAGTACTTCCAACCGGTTTTCAGTTCACATGTCAGTTAGTTTATTGTCTCGTGATGGATTTGACCAAATACTTTGATATACGTGATAACTTCTGCTACTGAAGTTCACTGAAAAAGCAAATACGGTCGCTCTCGGCATCGCAGGAGATAGAGTAGCACGCCTTTGCTAGCACGTCGTTAGATCAGTAGCTACAAAAGTACTGCTACAGCAACAATGCTAGCTACCTATACACTTACTACACTACTTAACTGATGAGTTGACACCTTGTCGTTTACCCTTACATATCGTACAGTAAAAACTTTGGCGAATATTATTTCAATCGCCAAAGTTTTTTTTTTTTTCAACAGAGGGGTTTCGTCACACTTTTTACCGCCAAAGTTTTTTACTATACAGCATTTGATTCATGTCGTAAGTACAATATATATTCACATACATACCTTAACATTACACAAACTGAGATTTAAAGAAATAGGACTCTTCAATTTTGTTGACTGTAAAAGAGACATGTAAAATAACACACACACACGCACGTACACTATAGGGCTGTACCTCTTGAGAAAACAGTTGTCCACTTTTAATGTAGAAGTATAACCTAATCCAACTGGTACCAAATGTGCGTGGCTCAGCATAAAATAAATAACCTGATGAAAAAAAACACACCACACATTGGTACTTATACTTTACAGTGTAACATCTTTGTAAGGACCACTATTAGGTTGATAAGCTTCTACTGCAGTCTAACAGTACAACAGGACCATAGTTGGGACCAAAACTAGCACCCTTAATAAAAGTAAGTATAGGAATCTGACCCCAATACGTTTGACGATAAATAAATGAAACACTGTTCAACAAAAGTAGTTTGTTTGTACATGTGTACATTCTATTAAAGTTATTGAAGTGAATTTGGCTTCATCAAATCACCTACATATCTGAACATTTAGACCCCACTGCAAGTGATTCAGTCATATTGTATGGCACAGTACACTCTATAATACCTCTTGTGATGTTTGGTTGAGGAGCTGATGATGGTTTAAGATCTTTCTCTTCAAACGTCATGTGTTGATGCATCCTCCTCAAGTGGCCACTGAAATAGTAAATAATGACACCCAAGTCACCCCTCCCTCCCCGTATTTTAAATACACATGTATGTAGGGTTGAAAGAAACACTGTAAAAGCCTAAACATTTGTTAAGAATTTCATGAATACTTCAATACTTTTTGAGATCACCTG
The DNA here is from genome assembly GCF_963678975.1 of Dysidea avara. Classification (NCBI taxonomy): domain Eukaryota; kingdom Metazoa; phylum Porifera; class Demospongiae; order Dictyoceratida; family Dysideidae; genus Dysidea; species Dysidea avara. The sequence continues at coordinate 7,592,628 of NC_089280.1, forward strand.
AGTCATTTTCACACCCAGCTGACAATTTAACTGTCACCAAATTAATGAAGGCTAATGATCTCACATAAATATCAGTAGCAAATATAATTATGGCTTGTGCTAGTTTACGTACATTGGTACACTAATTGTATACAGCATGTACATTACTGACATACATATTGTACATATATTCACAGGGAACATGTCACATAATTATACGTAGCTAGATACAGTTAAGGACGTGCTCATGTTCAGAATAGTGGTGGCTACAAGGAACAGGGTTGACTCCAAAAGTGTAGGATAAAAGTGTGGGGCATTAAACTTGCTGTACTGTATAAGTCAGTGGTGAATCTGCAGTGGTTGGTGTGTGGTAGTGGTTTGAGTGCTGAGCACTGTCGACTACTGTGGGCACGTCCCTGTATGGTTTTCAGTTTGTAAGCTGAGTGTTGGCACTACAGCAAGCACTTTCAAATATTTTTAAATGGCTATGAAACATATCCACCTAAATAGTTTAGCAAACAAAAAAGTACATAGAGCACTGAGCCTGCCATTCAGGTTCAATACAACTTAATGTATGTATATATACTCTATCCACTCAAATACTCACCCGACATTTTTCAGAGAAATGTTCAGTGGGAGCTGAAGGTCTTGCTGATGGAATGACACCAAGTCCCTGCCTCTTGCAACTAACATCTAAACAAAAATAACAGTAAAACCTGATCTGTTCTTATTCAGCAGGGTATGGATTTTAAATAGTAAGTCTTGTCCAACTAAACATGGTATAAGCTGTTGTATGAAGGCAGCACCCACTTGAGAATCGGATCTTTAATACACATAGTGTAGTGTCCCTATGCACTCTAATAGAACTGGCAGCACTGTAGTTCCCATTACATTTGGTAAAAATGCATACGTATAAATTTTTGAGATACATGTACGTAATTGTCACAGATTATATGCATATTTTTGCGGAACACTTGTTTTTCACTCAGGTCACCTACATACATTATACAGCAAGGAGATAATCCTGATAATTGTTAATTCAGAGGATGAAACTTCTAATAGGTCCTTTGAAAAATTGTATAGATACAGTAGTACAGTGTAGAACTTTAAAATGTGACCGTGTCTTTTAAATGATAATAATCTTGTTTATGTCTACTGCAGCATAAACAAACACATGCATACCATTGGGGGTACAAAAATGAAACAAAAGATTTTCAAACTCTCCATGAGCAAGCGAACAAGATGGTATATAATTTTAATTGACTTGAGAATGGCTCTCCTAATTAATGGGTCAATTAAAACTTGTGTATTTTATTTTCTTTGTAGCGTGCTTTATTTCATCAATATTTTTAAGTTTCATTTTTCTTAAAATGCATGCTTGCATGAACTGGGCGGGGTTTGCTGAGACAGTCACAAATAGTAGGAGCAGAATGGCAAATGTGGAATTTGACATGTTCAAACTCAAGAGACCAACAATAGTTATCACCACACTATAACAACAGTTTAGGTGGTACCAATTAACAACATGAGCTCACCTGCTCCAGAATACCGGTGGCCCGTACCTTCCGTTCACTGTCACTGGAAATCACATTGGATCTTATTTGCTAAACAGAAGAAAAAACAATATCATGTTTCTTCCCAGGAAATTCTGAGTGGTGGAAATTGGCTGAAACAAAGACAACAATTTTTGTACGTACTACTTGTGTTGTGGTCATTTTCAAGTACTGGTATGGCCACTTGGCCACTGCTGGCCACCATTAACACTACCTTGAAATGTTAACACTATAATAAGCAATTACCCAACCATAACAATGAGTGCTCGTATGTGTCTTGTATATGTCATTCTTTTCTTTGGTATTTCACATGATCCTCAAAAGTTGCAATACTAAACTGAAAAATGATGGGGTTCACTGGGGTTTGTTAGATATTCAGATTGTCCTTCACGTAGGCTTCAAGGCTATGTACTTTGTAGCACTCGAGATTTGGGGTGAAATTAATAAATTGTGATTTGATGCATACAACTTCACCAGATTTGTCACTTACGCTTTCTATAATGAAACAACGACCATTCATTGCGTTACACTGAAATCACTGTATTACCCTCCTCAATAAAACAGATTTTGCATAATATATTTTATTGGCACTTTAAACTATGGCTTTGTTACCAGCCTAAGCAGCGGGGTTCATCACACCGTTAGATTTAGAAATACACAAACTTTCAATAAAATTGTCTTGAAACGAAGATTTTCCAATGAAAATGTACAGCTCACGTGAACGCGTCTAACCTCCTCTGGAACCTTAGGGTGAACTATCTAGTCAGCCATTCTGTGCCTGTGATCCTCACTAATCCAAACAGTTGTTATCAAGTCTGTTCAGATTAGCAAAACCCATTGAATTAGTGTCGTTTTAGTAAGGACTTTTAGGTTAGGTATAGTCATGGCCAGTTCCATCAGTAAATCTAGTTGTAGTTTTAGTTATAGTAATCTTTCTTAATTCTTTTTAGTTACTGATTTAGTTATGGTTATATTCTCTGTGTTGTTTTAGTTTTAGTTAAGAACATGAAAACCTTTTAGTTTTAGTTATAGTTTTAGTTATCTTTCTCAATTCTTAGATTTAGTTTTGAATTTTGTTGTTTTTTAGTTATAGATTTAGTTTTAGTTATAATAGTTTTAGGTAACTAAAACATATTTGTCTAAAAGTACTTTTAGCTTTAGTTATAGTTAACTAAAACAACACTACATTGAATATACAGAGCCTAGGTAAACTACTCTAATAGAACATACAATTGTTGACAAAATACTCTAATAGAACAGTCACTCCACAGTTCGGATAGTGAGGGTCCACTATATAGGCACTACTGAGGTGGCTAACCAAAAAATCACTGATGAAAGAGCAAAACTCAGAATTTGGAGTCTACAGTTACCCACTATTAATCAGTTTACCAGCTATATGGATAAAATTAATGTAATTAATTACCAAAAGGTACTGCCACTCCTAAGTGCAGTTCCTCCCCAATTCCGCAACAAACTGCGAAGACGATCTTGCACCGAGGCCTCTAGTGCAAGATCCGTTTTCACAGTTTGTTCCTTTATTTAGGAAACGACCTGGTGAGCACCAGGCTACTCTAATAATGGATAGCAATTTGTATTTAAAACCTAATAATCAGTGTTAAGTATTGATTGTGGGAATACATTTTTTTGTCAATGGAGGCAAAACATGAAGGCATTGTTATCAATGGGTGCTCAGGTTGTACCTGAACAATTTGCTACCATTTTCCAATGACAATACAACTACTTAACTTAAATAGAAATTTTGGTTCATCTGTGTTTTAGTTTCGTGTCCAGACCACACCCACTGCATTATTAGGTAGGATTTGATGACAATGCTGAAACTTTTTGGTGGTACACCATTTTTTTTTCTGACTACATAGACGCTCCGATTCAACTATAGCGTGATTTGATAGGCTAGAACGATGAAGATGGCTGACTGAAACTTTGGATACACACACATAAACAATATGGTGAAGGGCCCAAAAATGTTGATAAGTCACCAGACCCTTCCTAATGCAGTGGGATGTGTTTTACTACTGGGGAGCATTTAATAGAAAAATATAAAACATCCTATCACAAGTTTTGCAATAAATAGTACAAATCTAAACAATTTGTATACAATAATCTTGGTTTTTTTTTCCCATTGTAATATGTATAAAGACGCTATAGTTTCCTTATCATAAGAATTATCTCAAACAGGGATCTGTGAGAAATTTAGGCAGTTTAAGTCTTCAGTTTGTCAAGTCAAGCCTGCAAAACAATTTAGACCAGTCTTGTAGCTACATATCATATACGTATATTATATATATATATATATATATACGTATATTATATTATATAGTTATACAACGGCCACGAGTGCTCTGCCTGATATAAACGCACGAGCCTGAGGGCCGTTAGGCCCGAAGGCAAGTGCGTTTATACAGGCAGAGCACGAGTGCACATTGTATAACTGCTATGTACCACTCACCTAATAGGTGGGGAGAGTCTCACAAGACAGCTGTAACACTTATAAAGGCCAGGTTTCTAACATCGATTGTGGGTAACCAAGCCGGACGTTGCGATGACGTTCCCCCTGCAGCCACCTGAGATATTGAAAGCTAGTACGCTATGCGTTATATCACTAACCTGCATTCGCTGTTTGACTCTCATCATGTAGTGCTCAGCATGCCAGCGTGATCACTCAATCGCCATATAGACTACGCGCCAGACTAATCGCCATAGTGATTCCCTCGAGCGAAAAAAAGCAGCTAAATAGACGGTTTAAGTAAACAAAACCCAACTACTAAACGATACTAGTCTAATTCTTACCATTCACACTGGCTAAACTCGAATCTGGTGGCATGACAAAACTGGTTACCACAATCGAACGTAAAGGTTAGTATTATTTAGAATATATTTGTTTTATTGAGTCATTGTCGAAGTGGACTACAGTTTAATCTGGGCTAAGATGGCACCAGACTAGTAAGGTGTATAAGTACGTTTATATATATGTAGACTAGAGTTGTGGCCACCCGTGTTGGCTTTTTCGATCGCCATTGGCTGCTTGTAAACATTATACGTATTGGTGACGTTATGGCCCACAATCGACCTTTACATGTCAGGCTATAAAAGAATTCGAGTGATCTGTGAAGTGTCTTTCCACCTATTAGGTGAGGTGTCGTAGTGGTCTTCGCCACCGGCACTTGTGCTATGCTGCACAAAACCGCAGCCAGTGCAATATCTGTATATTGCACTGCGGTCGGTGCATTATAACTTATAATGCACTTGTTGTGGTCTACAAAACCGCAACCAGTGCGTTATAAGTTATAATGCACTCGCTGCGGTCTGCAGCAGTGCAATATACAAATTATGGCACTGGCAGTGCCTTTGAACTGCCCACGCAGAGTGGTACATATATATATATATATATATATATATACGTATATTATATATATGTAGTAGTTGTAACATGGGCACGAGTGATTTGCCTGAAATATACACACTCGCACTCGGGCTGCGCCCTCGTGCTCATGTGTATATTTCAGGCAAATCATAAGTGCCCATGTTACAACTAATATATTTCACTTGGTGACTCACCTGCAAGTGTACATGGAAACTCCAGAAATGCTTTGCGAGTGTATTTATATGGGACAATGTGACTTTCGATTGTGGGTAACGTCGTAAGAGCAACGACAAGGCGCTGCTGAGAGGCCGGACGTAAATGTATCGTCACGAGCATGCAGATCGCTTCGATTGTGGGTACGCAATTAAACACAGGAAGCCTACTATACTAGCCATGAATAAACTAAAGCAGTGAATATGTTTACAGTGCTATAATGGCCTAGCCAATTAAGCGCCACGCCCAGTCACCACACGTGTGTGACATCGCGCCAGGTGTCAAAACAGCAATGTAAAGACGATTCAACTACACTAAAGTACTTACTTTACTAGCCATGAATAAACTAAAGTAGTTAATACTATTAACACTAATGGCCAAATCAATTAAGCACTACACCCAGTGTCTGTGGGACATCGCCACGTGACTATTGAATGCAACATGTTCTAACCTGTGACCTTCTTCATTCAGTAAAACAATGAACGATCTTCTTCCCCAAGTCCATGATCTATGCTTTGGCTCACTTTACAAAAACTAAAACCCACTATCGATCCTGTGAAGTGTCGCTATATTAAAGGAGAGGAGATCACACAGTTTCATCAAAGAAATCAAATGATTTCTGAGAATGCTTGGAATGCATTAATGAGAATAGGAGGTAGTATATACTAGGAGGATATTTTGTAGTTATAACATACTTACGAGGGATATGACTAAATATACACGATTCATGAGAGCGCACAGCACTCGAGTGAGTGTGTATATTTAGTCATATCCCGAGTAATCGTGTTATAACTGTTATATTCTACACCCCAGTAGATGAAAACGATTTTAGATAGTAAGTTATAGTGAAACAGCACCTCCTGGAGATGGAAATCAATAGAAATTCTTGATGGATCAGATGTTTTACACTTTTAACAGTGCCACACCCACATAGTCGCAATTAGTGAGTTATCCACGAAGGAGACAAGAGTTCATTGAAACTTGTTCCAGTTCCTGAGGTGAATAATTGTTGGTTGATTTAGGCGCTTGTTATTAGAGACTTGTTTACCGTTTAGATAAGGATTTCGCGGAATGTGTGAAGTTACACCATATATGGTAAGCGTAGCCACAAAGTGTGGTATATCAGTTATATACCACAGTTTTCCATGGTATATCAGTTATATACCACAGCGCGGCGCTTTTGATCTCAACCACAGGTGTGGTATATAACTTGTATATACTACCTCCTATTCTTGTTAATGCATTCCTGAGCACTGTTAACAGTGGTATCAAGAGTTAATAATAAGAGAGGAGAGTGTCTAACGCTGTATAGGCCTGTAATAAATGATTGCGCAGAAGATAAACGGCTTCCTTTCTGTGTAACATATAGGCTTCTAGTATTTGTTCGTTTCCTAACCGCCATTAGTTTAGCCGCACCGTGATGAATCTTCGAGAATATTCGAAGACTGAACTAAACACTGAGCTGGTATGTACAGGGAACAGTGCTCCTTCAATTGAAGAATGTTCAAAGGTAGGGTAACATGGCGAAACCGGCAGTAAAAATTCGAAACTATACTCCGCCTCTGGTTCAGTGTTTATTGATTTCTCAGACGTTCTCCCCCAGAGTTATCTTCGAGGTTAACAGCCACACTTCTTAAGCAACAGAGCGATGCTCTTCGTGGTGAACTTGAATATCGAGTTGAACACACGCCCTTGTATCTGGGATTGCCTTTGTGGTTATATGCGAAAATATACTAGCCAATCTGTACGTAATGCGGAAAAGAAGCTGTTTAATATCTGCGCAATTATCTATTACAGGACCAAACGGCGTTAGACACTCTCCTCTCTTATTATTAACTCTTGGTGCTATTATACAACTTATACACCTTCTCTTCCCTTTGAAGTGAGGTGTGAAAGTGGTATATATATATACCAGACCTGTGGTGTAGATCAAAAGCGCCGCGCTGTGGTATATAACTGATATACCACGCTTTGTGGCTATGCTTACCATAAATGGTGTAACTTCATCCTGTGAAATCCTTATCTAAACGTTAAACAAGTCTCTAATAACAAGCGCCTAAATCAACCAACAATTATTCACCTTAGCTACTGGAACGATTCTCAATGAACTCTTGTTTCCATTGTGGATAACTCACTAATAGCAACTAGGTGGGTGTGGCACCACTAAGAGTCCAAAGCGTCTGATCCATCAAGAATTTCTACTGATTTCGATCTCCAGCAGGTACTGTTTCACTATAAATTGCTATCTATAATCGTTTCATCTACTGGGGTGTAGAATATAACAGTTATAGCACAATTACTCGGAATATGATTAAATATACACACTCTCACTCAAACGTTGTGCGCTCTCATGAGTTGTGCATATATTTTAGTCATATCCCTCGTAAGCGTGTTATAACTATAATATATATATATATAAGCACCGCTGGGACTAGAAACGCATCCGTTGTGTTATGTAATTACTGTACATACCAATATACGGCTGCTATAATAGTGTAATGATTTCGGTTCAGGTATAACTACATAAACAACATCCTTTATCTAACATCACAAACTTGCACTCACTGGCTAGTGTGGCCTCTTAATAACTGAGACAACAAGGCACCCACAAATATTTTAATACATTCCCCTACCAATGGTTAGTTGTGTCTCAGGGGGGTGTTACTATTCAGTGGAATGGACTACTGGACTGGACTATTGGTTTTTGCACATTCTGTGGTTGGATTTATGGAGTCTTACTAGTAAGCACCCTTAGGGCACCTGCAGCCCACTTCTAAATGCTGAAGGCAAACAGTGGAATATGCAAAAACTGTCTCTTAATATTTCACTACTGTAATTATGCCAGTATACAGCACTTTTCCTTACCCTGGTGTGTAGTAATGCTGCAGATAGAGCAGGGAATGTGACAGCAATAGTTAACCAGTAATCAACTTGCCAGTAGACAATATCCTTCGAGATATCCTTAGAGCAAGCTTGAGCTGGTCTCGCCGGCGTGGCCAGACCTCTAGTTTAGTGCAGAGGCTTACTAGTTAGATATTTTTCAGCACAGGTGCTTATAATCTTTAATCAGTAAGCCCCTACACTGAAACAGAAGTCTGGCAGTGAGACTAGCGAGACTAGCTTGCTCCTCAAGCTTGCTCTAGTGCCCATATCTCAAAGGATATTGTCTACTGCCAAGTCAATCGCTGGTTAACTATTGCTGTCACATTCCCTGCACTGCCTGCAGCATTACTACACACTAGAGTGCTGTATAGTGATACGTATAATGAATGGCAGTGAAATACAGCATATTCCACTGCTCGTTTTCAGCATTTAGAAGTGGGTTGCAGGTGCCCTAAGGATGCTTACTAGCAAGACACTAAAATTCCAACCATAGAATGTGCAAAAACCAAAAATACCAGTGTTCCAGTCCAGTAGTCCAGTCCACGGAATAGTAACTCCCGTCTCAGGGTCTTGCAGTAGAGTAGCACCACTCTACTTTGTTTTAAATTCCTTTGATGCACATACAATTAACAAAATTGCTTTCATGTATGTTGGTAGCAAATTCTTAATTTTACATTACACCTGCCAGAATTTTTTTTTGTAGCCACCTCAGTAGTTGATTCCTATATTACACAGGGCTGACTAGATAGTTCATTCCCAAGGACCTATTGAATATCATAGACTACACTTAAAAATTTAACAACAGTGTGTCAATATACCAATACATAGTATTGTATCAGTGGTTGATATGGAAATCTTGATGTTAGTAGTGGGAGCTAATATTGCCGCTAAAAATTGATACAATATACCAATATCAGGATGCCTTGCGGCACTTATGAGCTCCTGCCAATAACCTAACTATCTTGAGGACACTGTGCAATGATTAAGCATTATACAGTAAACAATTATCACTGAGCCCTAGAAAGCAGCAATAAGACGGTTTCCAAAAAATAAAGCAGAGCGGTAAAAGTGTCAATTTATAAGTTTGATTAGGGATCAAAAATGTAGGGAAACAAGGGAGGTCACTTACACCTACAGATATACTAGTGGACTAATCCCTATTTCAGTTGTGTTACTTGTTTGTTTACTTTTTGTAACATTACTAAGACTGGTGAACTCGCACATACCACATCAAAAGAAAGGATGGTGCCAGAGGTACTGTTTTCGACTGAACGCTTGCCCCAACTATCAGTTACTGACTTGAAAGTGAAGTGGCCATTACGCTTCGCTTTCAGCTAGTGATGTACAATAATATCGATACTGTATGTGATAATTGTATCGCAGTAATCCCATTATCGTGATGTGATAATAAATTGTGATTACCGTGAGTGCAAATCAGATATTCTTATCTCAAAATACTCTTACCATTGAATGGTTTATTTCAGTTGTTTAATTAACTCGCAACATTTGCTGCATTTCTAAAGGTTTGCTCTCTCTTGACATTTCTGTAGTAACATTTCAGTATGGCATAGGATCAATAAAATGACTATTACATTACATATTTGGATCTACTATTGTGATTTGCTCAGCCCATTTCATAGCATTATAAACAAAGAGCAGTACGAGAAGTGCCTCTGCAATCAATCCAGTCACCACAGAAAATACGGATGATTCCTGTTACAAAAGCAGGGAAGCGATCATGCTACTGTGAATTGAAACCTTGGGCTGCCAGCAAGAATGGGACAAAAAGGAGGACAAAGGTAAGTCCATGATGTGCCCATTGTAAGTACTGTACTGTGGTATGCCAAAAGGCACCTGTCAAGCTGAAGCAACATCGAACAGTGAAAAATCAAGCCCGTAGCATTAGCCGTTGTCGAGTTACGCTTGTCTGAAGGCATCAGGTAGGCAGGCAGTAGGCAGTTAGTAAGTAGAACATTAATATTTTTTCAAATTTGTAGCAATCTACAGCTGTATTAGAAGCATTAAGGGTCATACTAAAGGTACTTTTGGGTTTGGTGATATACAGGTACCTAACCAATACTGCCAAGTGGTTCAGAAAAACCCAAGCCTCCATAATCCCTAATATACAGTACTACATACCATACTGTATGATGAAAGAAAGTAACTGAAAAATGATTTAAGCCTTTAGACTAACCAGTCTACCCGCACATTCTTTAGTTTACCAACTCATTCTAATCTGAAAAATGGTATAATAATTACCAAAAGGTACTGCCACTCCTAAGTGCAGTTCCTTCCCACCTTCACAACAAACTCGACTACTGGTGCGTGCATTGAGGTCTGCGATGTAAGCACCAGTCATCAAGTTTGTGATCCATTTAGTAAATAGCCTGGTGGCAAGCATCAGGGGCAAGCATCAGGCCATTCACAATGTACCCAAATATACTGGGGGATAATTTTACAGAAAAACAAACCTATCACATGTTTTTAAGGAGTCAGGTCTTCAGTCTGTCAAGTCATGTCTACACGTTACCCAGCCTTATCTAACATCACAAACTTGTATTTCTAAACTACCATAGGAAGAACTCTACACCACTGACAAATTTCATGATATGGTAAAAGAGGTATCACTTTATACACAGCCAACAAACCATTCTCTATCTTCTACACAACAAGTGTACACAGTATGTAACTAACTTCACAAGTTTTGTATATTTCATTGACTTGTAGTTCCACCTCCTTCAGAGTGACATGACCAAGATGAAAGTAGGAGCAGTCATACATCATCAGGTTGAGCTGTGATAGAACATCAACACTTAATGTGATTTGTATAATTGCACAAGCAATACCTGTTCTAAGGAGGTCACTGTTTTAGTAAGGTCACCTGTCTAAACTGGCCATTGTGATAATCCCAGGGATTTTTCTAGGGGGGGGAGGGGGCAAGGGGGGAATCCCTCCCCCCCCCCCCCCCCCCCCCCCGAACTCTGCCTCAACCAGCCCAATGATGAAACAATGATTTGAAATCATAAAATTTAGTCGATGGCTGGCTAGCTACAATAAAACAAATTTAGCCTAATTTAAGTTCTGCCCCCCCCCCCCCTCAATTTCTGAAAAACTCGGATTGCCCCCCCCCCCCCTGAATTTATTTTCTAGAAAAATCCCTGTAATCCCCAAATATGTCATTGCAGTTGTACACTAAAGAGACATGCCTAATACAGGTGTAGTCACCAGTTTAAATTCAAGGAAACTTTGAAGCTGGAATATACGGGTGTCACTGTGTAAATGTTATGGGAGCATATATACTGTATCTCTATACTGTACGATATAGTAGACCCTCGAAAATGACTGCTCAATTAGAGCAGTTTGTGTGCATAGGTTACAGTATGTTTTGTTAGAGCAAGTAAAGGGCTTTGATTATCTGAATACTTTAATCATTGCCTGAGATCATTGGGGCTCGAGGGTCTACTGTACATGTATTTTATGGCGTACTAGTATCTCAATGAATTCTGGTCTTTTCTTCTTGTGCAAGTGGATCAGTTCCAAAGCATATTGACAAGAGATTTTATGGAAGTCTGCCCGAGTATCAAATAGTTGAGTTGATAGCTATAGACAAAACACATCATTATCGAACACACAGAAGCTAATTTTATAGGGTAGGAGCTTTGGCTCCTTCCTGCCCATATATTATACAGTTACTTATGTAGACACATTAAAAGCTGTGGTATTACAATGTACATACATATCATGAGGTACATCAATGTACATGTAACGACTGGTTTGGGTAGACACCTACAGTTACAGTACGCCGCTCACAAAGTGGAAGCATGGACAGATTTGCCCTTCCACATATGTGGAGGTACGTAATGGTATTTCAAGTCTTTAAGGTTAGTACAGTGGAACCTTAGTTATCCAGACCCCACTTATCCAGATTCTCAGTTAACCAAACTATGCAAATGACTGCTCTATTAGAGTAGTGACTGTTCTATTAGAATAGTTGAAATGCTGATAATTAAAAAATATATATGTTATTCTAAAGTTATATGTAACACTTTCACACCTCAGATCAAAGGAGCTGCCCGGGCTACATACGAAATGTAGATCGGGCTACAACTGGGCAGTGATTATATAGATGTTGACGCTGAAATCGATTGTGGGGATCGATTAATACTCACGTGATTAGGATGTACGACTTGGATTTCGCCATGAAAATCACTCAGGTGGAGAGCGTTTCATTATCCTCGCCATCCTACGAGTTGAAAAACGTCAGGCAAAGGTGAGTACTAGCGATATAACTTATTCACCGATCGTTTCCACAGGTTTTTGAATAGGGACACGCCCCCATCACGAAGTTACCACTCTGCACGGAGTGACCACTCTACAAGCAAGCTTACCTGTTTAGGCCTTTAATGAACTACGCACTTTCTCCATAAACAATTCAATAGCACTGATTAAAACATTAAACTCGTGTAATGGAAATTCTCCGTGATATCTCTAGGATATGTCCGTTTATCATAACCAGAACGTACTAGCTGCTGACCCATAATCAAAAATTTTAGGTATGCATATATAATACATCCATTGGCTGCACTGTTATTGGCTTAGGTGATTGATCACCCTGTACAGGCTATCAGCCTGATAAGTGTTACATATTAGCTGTAACACGGGGCATCCGGGCTTTGTCTGATATGTATGCCCTCATGCCCGTGTTACAACTATTACTTATACATAGTTTCAACAGACACGAACTTTTCAGACTTTTGGACAACCCCTGGTTCCAAGGGGTTTGGATAACTGAGGTTCCACTGTACAGTAGTACATGACTTGAAACCAAAGGCTCAAGACTGGCTGTACATAGACACTCTGTGTGTATGGAAGTCTCTCAGTCGTCTGATGCTTTATGATGCAATTTAATTGTAATTTTCATCATGTAGTAAATAACCGCTATGGAACATACTGAAGTTCCAAGTAAAAAATTGTTTGAACACAACCAAAAATTATTCCCTACACTGTATATCAATTGGCTCCACTACATGTTCAGCACAATTCACAAGCACACACCCTCCTTCCTCATGACAGTATACATGCAGTATTACACACATAACAGTATCTGACAATCTGTGGAACCATGCAACTAAATGATAAAATATCACTCCTTAACTGTACTTGTATATATTGTACTTTGCGTGGAGAATCAAAGCGATGCCACGTATCATATTGTCCATACAGTACTAATCAGCTGCATAACTGTACTGTATGAGTACCTATATACAGTACAGTTATGCAGCTAATTGGGAAAATACAGTACAGTTATGTGCTTAATTGGGCAAATACAGTACAGTTATGCGCTTAATTGGGCAAGCACAGCACACTTGGGTAAATACAGTACAGTTATGTGGAGAATTTATTTAAGGAATGTTACGTAAACAACACACTGTAAATCGCTAAAACCAGCCAAACTAATCCTACAAGTTCGTTCTATGGCTAGGAACAGATTGTATAAACACTTACTGATCGTCTGATCATGAAGCTTTTTAAACACGACTCTACTAAGACAGCACGATTGATCCCGTGCGTGACATTGCAAATCGCTAAAACTAGCCAAACTAATCCTATTAGTTCGTTCTACGACTAGAAATAGATTATATGACACTTAATGATATCTATCACCGAAAATTGCAGTGGTTTGAGTACTAGAGAAAATCGCTCCAAGCCAGATACGACCAGGAAGTACAATATAACACTTAAAGTACCGCTTTGCTTGTGTGTACAAGAAATACAGTACTTGGGGGTGTTGAGAGGCAAATACAGCACTCAGCTTCACCTCGTGCTGTATTAGCCTCTCGACACACCCCCTCGTGCTGTATTTTCCGTACACACGCGCGGCAGTGTTTTAACTCTAATATACAGTATGTACTACACGTATACACAAACACATTTTATACACACATAGTGAGTTACCTCATTCAACACTCCTATGTCTTGCTTCTTTGCCTACAAACAACAAATAAAAAGTATATAAGAACAAGTGATTTATATATACCACACAATGCACATGTGTGTCCACAAATAACACACGTGTCTGAACAACAGGTATAGGCAACAGGAGACAGTGCTCCACAAAAAGGGTCTAAAGCATTGGCCGAACTTTAAATTAGTGACACACACTGCATACAACACATGTGTTGCATATGCAGGCTACACTGCATTTTACGTAACACCTTGCAAACTAAACAAGCACAATCCCACCCACCCATACACACAATTCAAACATCAGAGCCAAAATAAAAAAACCGTAATTGGACTTGCTATCCCAGAAGAGACCCACAAGGAGTTACTAAAATCATGTTAAATGCAGAAATCCCAGACCAAGTGATCTTCCAGTTAGACATGAAAAAATTCTAATTCTAGTTGTCACATACACGCACGCATGCACCCCCCCCCCCCCCCCCCCCACACACACACACACAAAATGTTGTCGTGTACACACACACACACACATACGCACACGCACAAACAAACAGTATATTTATACACACGTACCTGACATAACTTCTCTACCAGCTGTGTCACTCTAGTATGAGACTTATGAAATGCTTTCTTAGTGACATTCACTTGACCAAACTCAGTACTCAAGAATTGGTTGAGAGGCTTTACTATTCCTATTCTAAATTTAGAAATAAAGCAAACACACACATAAGAAATCATGCGGCTCATATATACATACATGCTGCTCTACACATACTATGTGTATTTACTGTATAATTATAGAAACAATATGCACACACTATGTATGCAAAATAATGAACTATCATTACAGAAGTGTTAAACATGTACTGTAATACACACTAAACTGGTTAACACTACATACAACACAGACTTTTGGTACAGTATTTGAAGAATTGCAAAAGCATGACAAGTTTTTGTTATTAAATTGGCTGGTAGTTAGCTACCCTACACCAGTTGTGCAAAAAAACACATTTTGCTGACAATAATTATCTTCGTTGGCATAACAGTTAAGTCTAATAAGAGTTGCATAGTGATAAAGCTTGCTACAATCACATCTGCACTCATGGAGTTGTTATGTACGTGGCTCAAATGTTATACCACAAAGGTAAGACAGTAGAGATGTACTAGAGAAATTCTGCTAACTTGTTTGTGTACACTGTAAGAGATGACCTTCCTAATTCAACTATCTGCTCAATAGTGCAATAATATCAATAGTGTGATAATCGCATCACAGTAATCCATTATCGTGATATGATAATAGCTTGTGATTATCGTGATATCGTGCAAATCTGATATTTTTATCTCAAAACATTCTTAATTGACGGTTTATTTCAATTATTTAATTAACTCGCAAGATATTTTCTGCATTTCTGAAGGTTTGCTTTCTCTCAACATTTGCTGCATTAACATTTGTTAAATTTCGGTATGGCATAGGATAAACAATATTACTACTAAATTATGCAACTTATTACTCGGATCTACTACTGTCATATACTATCATATTGTGATGCCAGTATCGTGATAATCAATATTATAGCAAAATCATTATCGCACATCACTACAGGTCAAGAAATCACAAGCAGATTACAGGGCAGAATATAATGTAGTACGTGACAGGTGTGGAACTAACTCAATCTGGTCTATGTAGCGTTCACGATGTTCCGTTAGTTGCCGAAGACATTGAGTCATCTGTTCCATCGTAGCTTGCTACATGTGTATGAAAGGATAAACAAACAAGATATATGTAAGTGATGTCAGTTGTGCAACACACACAAAACTATAACTAAACGACACACAAAATGTACTGATCACCTCCTAACCTACTACCTGTACCGGCCAGGGGGCCCTTAGGTGTTCTTGTCATAAGTACAGTAGAACCTGTTGGCAAAGGAACCTAAACACAAGGACACCTGCTTATTGTAAGGGCCCTTTGGTAGCAGGTTACAAGATGATCAGTATATTCTATGCAGAATCTACTACACATATTGTATACATATATACTTTATTTATCTCAACTTAGTACTACTTCAATATGCCATAGTACTACAATATGTGTATTTCTATACATAAAATGAAACTAACAGCGTCTATAATTAGCCTATAAAAAAGATTGCCTTACAAGGTTGGCATCCAATTCCTTCTTGGGGTTTAATTCATTTCTGGAAAAGAACTCAAACTCTTCAATTAATCCTGCAACAAAACAAACAAATAGTGAACAGATCAGCTCTATCCTGGCTCTATACTACATAACAACTTGGAGCCATTACATATATAGGGCTGGATGGAATTTGTAACTTTCCCCCCATAGATTTCATATCACTCAAGAATCATACTGAGAATTTTAATTGCAGGCAGTATGGGTAACATGAAAATTTTTACTGGAAAAAAGTGACCAAACAGGCAAGTGGCAAACCACATACTGGTGAAACAGGTCGTATCTACACATATACCTGAATGGAGTAGTTGAATTACAGTCATACTGACAGCTACTGAAACAAAACTATACAAGGTGACTTACTGTAGCTTAATTCTGCATCTTTTTCTGCTAATTTCTTCTTTTCGAGTAAAATATTACTGATATTGCTCATTCTCTTCTCCAGCCCAATTGTGGCATCCTATTGAGGGAAACAACCCACAATACAATTTAACAAACATATAAACTTTCAAAGAATACCACAATTGAATTGTATGGATGCACAGAAAATATAACCAAGCAACCAATTTAGAGCCCAGCCAAAACAGTAGACTGCTGCACTCAATTTCATGGTTTCTATGTTGCTCACATAAAATAAGAAGTACATGAGTACTGTGTTGAAAATTGGTGTGTAAAACTTGTAGCCATGCATGGCTAGCTACTTTAATGTGTAGTGTACAAATTGAGTACTTGAGGTACATACATTTCACAGATAGTTTTACTATTTAGCCAATCAACAACAGGCACTTAAAGTGTCTACACAACTGCAACAGGTAACGCCAACAACAGGTGCTAGCCACAAGGCAAGTAGTAAATATAGGTAGTGTAGCTGTACACATCTATGTATGTTTCTCTGGTTGTGGGCACATGATGTCCACAGACCTTTACTGCAGGTCTTTTTCCTGCAATAAAATGCAATAAAAAGCATATAAATAGAAAGACCCCCAGGTTACCAGCCAAGCAACAGAGCATTCGGTGGCCAAACGTGAAGGGGCTCCCTCATAAATAGTTGCTTTACTATCAGTTACTCCCAGGTATCTCTAGTTTACAGCATTGCACTACATTTAAAACTCTATCCGTACTAGTACAAAGTACTCACTTCATAGTACGCCAGCGATTGTAAGTAATCTGGGCCAGGGTCGTGGCATTTCGTTAAGTCCAGTAACATTTCGTACTGCCGTCTCTGGTCTCCGAATTCAGGAGCCGGTGTATCAATGTCTTGCTCAATGGTATATTCTATTTAACGCCTCCTCTATCAAACACTTCAAATTAAGCGCATAGAAATATTTTCTTTGAAGATGGCGTCGCAAAGCGAAGGGATTAGGAAGTTAATGCAAGCAGAAAGACAAGCAGAAGAAGTTGTGTCGAGTGCAAAACGAAGTAAGTTAGCAAACAGTACCGAAGAAAGTAGTTATAAAATGGTTGTGGTACATTTGTAATCGTGATCACGTGGTGTAAGTTATATTTCTTCACTCAACTGTTCTTTTTGCTGCTGTAGAGAAGGCACAGCGAATCAAGGAGGCTAAGGAAGAAGCAAAGAAAGAGGTTGAAACATATAAGCAAGAACGCGAGCACCTGTTCCAAGAGCAGATGAAAAAGGTACTCGTGCAGATATAAACACCCTCGAACTGGTTATACATGGTATGATCGATAATAAATTTGATGTAATTCCTGCTGTGTTCAACTAAATGCAATGACCAGATTAAAAGGTGAAACTGTGCAAAGAAAGTTTGAACTCGTGCGTAGTGCAAGTACTATGTTCATGTCATAGTGACATTGATACCAGATTTGCTTGCCATAGCCAAAAGGGGCGAGTTGTTATTGCTGCCATTTTATTAGCTTGAAATATATAAATCAAATTTTGCAATCTGTTTGGAGCTGCCAACATTCTAGTAATACCAAACTTTTTGTAGGGTCAGACACCACAAGATTAACTAAGACAACTTCAGCTACACCTTTTGCTTCTTGTTCCCAACCAACTTTTTATTTTTGGTACAGAATATTTATGTTTATCATGTGATCAAGATAATAACACCATCATGGATTTGAATTTTTTGTTAATTGCCACTGTACAAAATTTCAAGGGAGGAATTTTTGCTTTTTCAGCATGTTTTAGGCATTTATGATGCTATGATTTGGTTGAGCTGCAAATTTCAAGGAAAATTTTCATGGATAGCTGCCAATTTGCAATAAAACAATCCCTCATCAAACCCACTATATGATATATCACATTTAGACTTTTTTGCTATGGTTTCAAACATATATTCCCTGATTATCATGCAAGGTGAGTGGTGGTTTAAGATAACAGCAGGTTTTTGTATGTTGTTTGTTGGTCATGCAATGGATTTTTGTGTGAGCCATCCAAACAGACATTTTGTACAAGAATTTCATTGGCTATTTTCATGTGATAAATCAACTGACAAGGAAATTATAACCAATAGAATGTCTTGCCCTATGCATCCTCAGAATACATGAATAATTCCTAGCACAGCATGTTACTTACATACTGATAATACCTTGCTTTGATGTGCTGAAAATTACAAACACACACTAGTGTTCATTAATTTAACAATCTCCTTTTTCACAGAATGCTGGCTCCAAAGATGACTTTGCTGCCAAAATGAGAGTGGACACAGAGAAGAGGCTGCAGAAAATCACCTCCCAAGTGTCGACAAGCAAGGAGATGGTGATTGATAGACTGCTAGAGCTAGTTTGTGACATCAAGCCTGAGGTTCACCAGAACTACAGGCCTAAAGTACAATGAACTTGATATAGAAGAAATTAATTTTTCATTTGCACTTGTGAATAAAATATCTAATTGTGTTGCTGTGACTCCACTATTTAAACAAGAGAATTTATTTTTGCTTGTATGCCTGATTTCAGGGGTCTAATGTAGTAGACTTAATACCAAACACAAGTGTCATTGTGGTGTCCCTTTTCAAGGGTTGATCCATATAGCCACTGTAATAGCTTAAGAGTGTGTGCTACTTGATGTTTCAACAAATAGTTATACCGAGCATTGTGTCATAGTCATGTGTGGCCAGATCCACTCTTTGTGCATCACTTATCGATTGATAATTATAAGTGCCACGTAAAGAGTGGGTCTGGCCATGTGAAACTATGTGTCATAACCCTTTTGAATGAGAAATGTAGTGTTATCATGACCGATCATAAATCTTGGCAAAATACATTTAAAAAACTGTAATTCTAGAATCAGTCAGTACCATACATTGGTATCAGCTACATACAGTATGTTGAAAGTACTGGGGTTATGTATATACATGTTACTTATACACCATTAGTAGGAATTATACATCTGCCTGTCCAGCACAAAACTTCAACTACAAAAATCAAATTCAACGTTTCAATCTCATAAAGAATGCATGTTTTGAGAGGTAGTGCTTCACAGGGTAATACTTGCTGTAGAAGTCGAGACAGAACTCCTCCACTTTAAACCCGAACTTCTGGTACAACAAAACAGCATGATTATCTACAGAGCAGTGTAGAGTAACATCTTTACCCATACAAGTCTGTATCAAGTGATAAAGCATGAACGTTGCAATGCCTGCCCTCTGAAAGTCTGGGTGAACAAAAAGAAATGAGATATATGCTTCACATGGTTTGACATCTGGGGTTAAAAATCCACAACCAATTATAAGATGGCCGTACATTGCAACAACAGTAAAGTCAGGATACTGTGTACATTCAGTAACGTCTACACCTGGCCAGAAGTGCTCCTGGATTAAGTAATTAACCACAGGGATGTGGTGCTCTTGAAGATAGCAATATTGTACTGGCTGCTTAAAATAGCAAAAATCATGGTCCATGGTAAAAGTAACTTCACATTTCTGTTGCTTTTCTAAAAGTCTCTGCCGGTGGTATTCCATTAATTCCTCATGCAGTTTTACTCTAGTTGGCACACAGCCGTAGTCTTTCCATATAAAAGGCTTCAGTATTCGAGAAGTGAAAGGGCTTACAATGGGCTTCACAGAATATGACTGACCTTGGAGATAGTCGATAAATTTGGAATTTGATGCAGGCAGTGCTGAACACAATATACTTTGTTTAGCAGACGACAATCTTTCTAGCACCAGCGACCGAGAATAAGCCGCAATTTGCTGTCTTTCTGACACGGCTGCTTCTTCAGGGTCCACACGAGGCCTTGAAGCATCATGGCTATGTAATCTGTCCTCCATTGCTTTAAGAACAACTTTATCAAGATCGAATAATGGTTTACCTTTGCTTTGCTTCAGTGCTCTTATGCTAAGCTTCCGTGCTAGTCGTTTAGCTTTACAGCTGTTTTCAAGAGCCAGAGGGAATTTATGAAGATGTTGTAACAAGATCGTTTCTTGTCTACTGCTCATCCCCACCAGCGATGGAACTCTACTCTTCTTAGAATTTCTACTACTACCAATTAAATCATTGCTCTTTGTTAGAAGCACCTTTTCTTGGCTCTGTGAGGAGAAGGGTGATTCAATTTCCTTCTGGTCCAGCAGATTTAGTGTCAGAGAAGATCTTTGGGGAAATTCCTGTCGTGGAGTACCAAGCATTTCTTGGTCTAGTGGGATCAGGTGATCAAAACCATCTTTGGTGTTGTGCCATTTTGGCTCTGGCGGCTGATATTGCTGGAGACTCCACCATCCTGACTCATTGAGTAGTGATGTGCCTACATAAATATCAGACTACATGAACTAACATTACTAGCTCTCTCTCACATGTATGCACGCACACACACACACACACCAATGCAAGTGCACACACATACACACACTAGGTCATGAAAACATCAATAGGTCTTAATAAAAGGGTGAGCACTAAACGAAGCTGCACTGTATACTAATGAATATTATGGTAATCTGTAACCTTCAGAAGTACTAACACTATTTGGGCATGCTGACTATCTAGCTATTACTGACATTTACCAGCGATTAGTTTAAATAGTCAACTAAAACTACAATGGCGTGAGCTCACCACCCAATGCAACACACAAATATTTACCTCACATCAGGATTTAATTTGCTGACATGTACATAAACACCACACAATAAACTTTGTGTACAAATACAGCATAGAATGGACTGTAATCAGAAGATCTTGATCACCTGTCATCATTGAAATGCAAACTACATATTTCTAATGGTGAAAACACAAATCAATATAGAATTCAACTGTGTGTATTGCATTGAACTTCAAAACTTTTCTGTATATATATTGTACTTTGCGTGGGAGGATCAAAGCGATGCCGTGTATCACATTCTCCATACAGTACTAATCAACTGCATAACTGTACTGTATGAGTCATACAGTACAGTTATGCAGCTAATTAGGCAAATACAGTACAGTTATGCACTTAATTGGGCAAATACAGCATACTTGGGCAAATACAGTACAGTTATGCGGAGAATTTATTTGTGGAATGTTATGTAAACAACACACTGCAAATCGCTAAAACCAGCCAAACTAATCCTACGAGTTCATTCTACAGCTTGGAATAGATTGTATAAACACTTACCGATCGTCTGATCACAAAGCTTTTTGATCATGCAATGATCAAAAAGCACGTGATCAATCGTGATCACTAAGACAGCACGATTGATCACGTGCATGACATTGTATATCGCTAAAACTAGCTAAACTAATCCTATAAGTTCGTTCTACGACTAGAAATAGATTAGTTAAACACTTACTGATATCCTTATCACCAAAAATCACAGCGGTTTGAGAACTAGAGAAAATTGCTCCGAGCCAAACACGACCAGGAAGTACAATATAACACTTAAAGCACCGCCTTGCTTGTGTGTATGAAAAATACAGTACTCGGGGGGTGTCTTGAGGCAAATACAGCACTCGGCTTCGCCTTGTGCTGTATTAGCCTCTCAACACACCCCCTCGTACTGTATTTTCCGTACATACGCGCAGCAGTGCTTTAACTCTAACATATATATATGTAGTGGACAATTTTGGACGAAGCATTTTTACCCGGCTTTTAACTGTCAGAGGTAAAAAAATGTTATAGAGTTAGACCAAGAGTTCAAATATTATGAACTCTTGGTTAGACCTATTAAGACCAAAATCTGTTTCCTAATTGTCATTGTAGAGTTGGTTTATTTTTTTCCGGCTGTGGCCATTATTCCCAACAGTACAGAAGTTTTATCATGGATAAACAAATGACATACAGTACCTGACTTGAAAATGGATGGAGAGAACTGGGACAACACACCAGCTACAGTACTCTGCCATGATCCTGTCTTCTTACGATATGGCAACAATCTTGACCAATTATTCTTGATGAACATACAAATATGGTCATTCCACCGGAAGAATCCATGCCTTCCTTCCTCCTCAGTCATCATGTGATAAACTGCTAAGTGTACTACTTGACTCCTAGGAGTATGTAATGTACCACATCCACACCACACATATGCTACACATGTAATATGTAGTCTTGCATGGCCAGACCCAACTCTCCCCATGGTGCTTATCGATTAGAAATTATAAGCTTTTGCTGCGAGAGGGTCGAGTTATACCAGAACCAGTGCTAAGTAAACAACTTATAGCCTGCCCTACTGTTCAACCAGAAGTCTTGAAGTGTGTACCTCAAAATGGTTTCCTAGTCATGAAACCAGAGGAGGTTGGACATGCCACCTAAATATATTGCCCTTAATTGCATTGTTTTATATCGTATATCACGTGACCCTCAAGTCACAACACAAAACTGAAAATGATGGGGTTCACTGGGTTTGTTAGATATTCAGACCATGCTTCACGTAAGCCTCAAGGTATTGTAGTTTGCTTTGTAAAAACCGTATAAGTTCAGGGTGAATTAATAAGCTGCGGTTTGGCATGGTGTAATATTGTATATAAGGAACAATGACTTTTCACTGCATTATACTGAGATAGAGACATTCTATCCTCCTCAAAAAAATGAATTTTGCATAATTTGTTTTAGTGACACTTAATGCGTGTCCATCCTCCTGTGACAAAACCTTGTAAGGATGCTAGAACAATTTGAGGACTGTAAATAGTGACCCTCTCGCAGCAGGTACATATAATCTCTAATCGATAAACACTATGCTGGTCTGGCCACATGAGACTATGTTATATGCACATACACACATTACACTAATACTGACTAAAAACAAACACCATAGATTATATGCGCACGCACGCACACACACACACACATAGTGGATATATGATTGATAAGAATAAAACAGCAGACATGCCAACTCTCACACATTAGGTACGAGTCTCACTCCTTGGCTAGTAATCTCACGCTCACGCCTAACCCTCTGTTTCTCACTTTTTTCAGTTCTCACGCCTAGTCTGCTCCCTGTGCTTAAAATTGGACAGTCCTATGCATATTTATGTGGTTTCAACATGCAGCAACCTTTTTTTTGTTTGTTTGTTTGGTCTTCACTACAAAAAATCCTGCAGCTGCACTTGAGTCTAGTCCACATTGCTGGTAGTGTTTGAGGTCTCACTCCTAAAATTGTTGAGAGGTTGGCATCTCTGAAACAGTTTACAACTCATGCATTTACCATTGCAGGTTCATTCGCTGACAGTGCTCGTGCCCGTCATCAGAACAAAATGAGCAGACAAACTCAAACAATTTATCACCACATAAACAAGGTGGAGAAGACTCTAAACAAGTGAGGTGATATTTCCAGTTACATCTCTGACATTGTAATGGGGCCCACTTGTCATTCAAGTCCACAGTTTTCCTACAATATCCACAAATCCGCTCCCCAGACGGAACTTCGCCTTCAGTCATGTCGGACCACGTGTATTCTCGATTCTTTATTGTATACAGTATCACGTGCGCTACAATAATTCAAATGACTTGCGCACGTGCGACACAGCACAAATTGATCAGCTGGAAGGCGGGCTGTGAGACAACATGGATGGCGAAGCGGGATTGAGCGAATATGAACTGCGCCGACTCAAGCGCATAGAAGAGAACAAATCAAAGGTTTGTTTTTTTGTGTTGGCGTGTTTAGTCTGGGTAGCGTGTTAGCACGTGGAGCCACCAAACATGGAGTTGTAATTTGCACCTCACTAAATCATAAGATCAATAGCAAAATTTAACAGTGTTTATGTGTTTATCACGATCTCTGATGGGGTGTTTGCAGTTATGCATATTTCTGCAACCAGAACTACATAATAATTACCATAGTCTCGCGGCGCCCGACTCTAAAAGAGGAGGGTCTTGTGAAACTCTGTACAAAAGTTTGAGCTCTGGAATGTTTATTGGATGACGTTTATGTGTTACGTAAGTGCAATGTGTCACAACATCGGATCTGCTTACAAACTAATGGTGCTACTTTATTTTTACAACATTAAAACGAACCCAACAGAATTGTATGGCCATTTTTGCAATGATTTTAAGTGGTAAAGTCACCAGATGTAAGTAACCATGAGCTGTGAATCTTTTGAAATGTACGCATTATGTAAATGGAGCGATCTGATTGGAGCCACCAACATTCCAGCAGTGCCAAACTTTTCTTACACAGTTTCACCAGACCCTCTTTTTAGGGTCGGGCGCAGTGAGACTATGATTACCATAGAGTGTGGGATTAATTAAGGCATTAAAATATCACATTAAGTATTGGTATTTGGTGTGAAGGCATCTTTACATGGTGTGAATAATTTGATGGTAAAGTGATCATGTGATGATCACTTGCAAGATCTGTGTGTGCGCGTGTGTGTGTGTGTGTGTATGTGTGTACACATGTACGTACACATGTACATAACAGTCACAGTAAGATGCTAATGTTATAATGAAATTTGGCACCATTTTTGTGGTCAGTTGAGGTAATATGCAAGTGTTGGGTGCAACCCTGATGGGATGAACAACAACCTATAACTGATTATCATCAAATCACTAAAAATATCCATTGTGGTGGTAACCAAGCAATGAGATAAACCTGTTTGAATTCGCTCCTATTCACAACGCCACAAGGCTCATGGGTATGTGTGATACTTCCACTATGGTAGTACTGTATGGCCTCACAATAGCTTCTTGGCTCCTATTGGTAGGTATGACCAAGCCCAAAAGTGATCCGAAAACACTTCCAAGACTTTTATTCAAAATTTTCTACTAAATGACTGCCTGACTGATACCTTCTAACAAACATGACCCAAGATAATGGTAAGGCTATGACCTTTTTTTTTGTTCACTGTTCAATATTGCTTTAGCCCGATAGGTACCTTCTAGCATACCACATGACATGCTTCATGGACTTACCTTTGTCCTCCTTTGTGTCCCATTTATCTTTGCTGATAGCACAAGGTGTTGATATGTGGTAGCACCATATGATGGTTTCCCTACATTTATAACAGACAAGTTTTTCATTGTGACTGGATTGATTGCAGAAGTCCCGATGAAAGCATTAAACCTAGCACCGTTCTTTCTTCTGATACAGTATGCGTGGGTGCACCAGACATATACAAACAAAAATAAACAAAAGTACAAGGAAAAAATAGGAAAGTCTGAATTAAGAGATTAAATGTTCACTAGTATATCTTCAGTGTGTAGGTGACCTCCCTTAAGCTTGTTCACTACTTTTTTAATATGATCCTTAATTGAATGTAAAATTCATAATTTCTCTTATACTTTAAATGTATGGATGGTGTGGTATGGAATTTTTCTCTTTCAGTTGAAGGAATTGTTTCCCGAAGGAATGAAAATACTCCTACCCAGTTTCCAGTCTAACAAAGTGAGTGATTTTGTATGTGAAAAGGATATTGTGTAATTTATAACACTGAGGTATACATACTTATAGACAGTATTATGGACACACCAGTGACTTTGAATATACATTGATAAAGGCCCCCAAGTATGTACTTAACGTTGCAAAGAAGTTGTACCAATATGAGTATGATTTACTGGCTGCTGCCTTTCATAAATTTGTAGACAAATTATAGTTAGAAAAATTCTTGAAAAATATGTCCATACAAACACGTGTCTATTTTGCTTACTTTCAACCTTCTATAGTTGGATTTCAGTTTATTTCATAATTGTGTACCAAATACTGCAACAGGTTTACGGCTTTGCTCACTAAGGCAGAACATGTATAGACATGATATGGCGTTTTATAAGTTATTGTTCTCCATATGAAAGGTATCTGCTGTGCTAGAAACGATCATTTTATTGTAACTCTTGATTGCTGTAGATTGTCAAAACTCCTGACAAGATTGATGGAGAGTACACCCCAAAATGTCGATCGGCCACACGTCGTAGACTACGCTACGGCACAAGATGTAACCCTGACCGTAGGGCACGACCACGTTCCTACTCGGGTAGCAGTGCCCATCGACCAGTAACCAGGTCCCAGAAGAGACGGCTGAGTGATGGATTGGATGAAGGAAGTGATAGTGATGATAGCAAGAGCTCCTATGTTCAGTATTCAACCAAGAGGGTATGTTGTTAGTAGTGGTGTGCGATATAGGATATTTTCCTATCATGATTATAGCACACAGTATATCACGATACAATATATATCATGATATACAAACTCATCACTCAGCTTGTGTATTTACACTGATGACACTTGTAGCACTGATGTACTAGAAGTACAATATAGCATGGTATATGACTAGCATACATGTACAACATTGCAAGCTCTTTTATCAAAAAAAGTACAGTACGATGACATCTTGGGTACATTATTCTCTAATTATAGCTAAAATCTATACCTAGGCTTATATCACAATATAAAGATTCTAGCACGATATAAAGATTCTATATAATATCACGATATAGAAAATTTTATCACGATATTTTGATATATATCACATATCGCACATCACTAGTTGTTAGTACTAAGAGCTTATGCCTGTACAGGGCAGTGTATCTAAAAGTAACTGAAGTAATTCAGCGAGTAAGTACTGCTACAAGTAACACCTCAGCCTTTAAAATTCTCTTACCCAATCATCAGTTCTCTATCACTAGTAGTGGTATGTATATCATCAATAATAAACTTTCCAAGGTGATTTGTACAGGATTTAGGCACTTTCCTACACAAATCATACAATATGGTCAGGGGTAAACCTAGGGGGGTGGGCACAGGCCCCCCCCTAGGTTTATACCTAAAGCCTTGAGGTTTAATTGATCCCAAAGTTGTATAATCCAATGGTCAAAATTCAATGGCATCACAGTAAAATTTCACCAAAATTGAGTATATTTACATCTAAATTTTCAAAATTTTCCTGGGGGACCCCCCAAGAATCCGAAGCAACTTACTTCACCCCCTCTAAGTTAATATTCTGGGTTGAGCCCTGATGGTAGTATCTTATAGTAGGATTGGGCTTTCCTGCCCATAAGCATACAGTGGAACCTCTCTTAACAAACTCCCTGAATTAAGGACACAATAGGACAAAAAATTTCCTCCTAACAGGTCTGGTTAATACATTTTTGACCTCTGAAGGTGGAAAACCTCTATATTATATTACAGCAAAAAATGGCCAAAAATTCTGGATCCCAAAATGTCTGTAATAGGGAGGTTCCACTGTAATTAGAACCAATTGTGCTTTCAAAGATCCTAAACGCTTCCATTAATTACTTTTATTTTTACAATCCCTACTTAAAAATATATTCCTGACTAATTAAAGCGTCGATTAATTGCTTTAAGTGTATTTCCTCGTATAAAGGCCTGGGCAACTGCTCCATGTTTTGAATTCATTAAAGGATAACAATAAACAGTGAAATATGTGATCCAATAATTACTTTGTGAAAATTTGACTTGATTTTCATTGATTTCTGACACTTAAACATGAAATAATAGATCAACAAAAATACAATGTTGAAATTTGACCATTGTATTGTGACAAGTAAAAGCCAGAATCGCTTGTTGTACAGGGGGTGTATGTTGATTCAGTCATTCAGTGCAACCTATCTCCAATAGAATTATACAAATTGACTTGTTGGGTTTTTGCTCAGTGGGTCACAGCTAGTTGTCAAGTTTAAGGAAAAAATTGTATTGAGTAGATGTCAGAAATAAAAAGTAATGAAACAAGAGATGCCATCAGCAGCTATACTAGTGGACATTTCACCTCCCTTGTTTCATTTTCATTGCATTTTTTGTTTCTACAGTCAGTACTCAAATGTAAAAACTTTCCACATGTCTATGAACTATTGCCTGTACAGTAAATCGTAAAGAAACAAATGTTAGGGACCAATAACATTTTGTTGTGTCTTTAAGGGTATCTGATGTTTTCTTGTGATACAGGAGAGTAATATAATAGACTATCGTTAACATCAAAGCCTTTTTGTTAATTATATGCTTTCCTTTAACCACATCAAAGTACTTTAGAATATTGGTGCAGTACTGTTCCAGTCTACCTGTTTTGAACTATGATGACTATATACATTACAATTTACACTCTCTTTTTTCTATCTGACAGAGACGGATAAGACAAGACAGTGAGGCTCTGCCTATTCAACTGGTTGGCAAAGATATTACCATCAAATATGACATGAGACAAATTGCTGTGAGGAGCTACTGTAAAGTTTATGATAGAATAAATGTAAGGTATTCCTTTATTGAATTATTATATTGCACATATGTAGAGTTGTAGCAACACAATGTTTGTGTTGTGTGTTGTGTCCACTGTATTGATATGGTGGCAATACAAAGTGGAACATAAACAACTTTGTTGATTTTCAATAAATATAGAGGCCCTCTTTCTATTCAGAAACCCATTTATATGTTAAGCTGGCAACTGCAACCAATATATTATCATTTCTGTATTATCCATTGAAATTTAGAACATATCCATACACCTCAATACATTATTACTTTGTTGTATGGTCAGTTATCATGCATGGCTACAATGGATACAACACAATATTATATCATTACATTTCTAATAGTATGTGTTTGTATGTTCCTTTGGTTGGTGTAGGGTACCACCTGCCACCAGTGTCGTCAGAAGACTAGGGACCTTAAGACGACGTGTCACAATGAGAACTGTGTAGGAGTACGTGGCCAGGTAAACCACTAAATGTACAAGTAGGCATTTGTTCTGCTGCAGTTTGAATGTATGCTGCTTTCTGTTTCTGGGGGTGGTGGAGAAGGCCACTAGAAATACATCAAGATTTGTATATACCGAAAAAACCATGTGCATACCACCCTCACAAGCTGCATGAAAAAACCAGTGTATGCAAAACAAAGTCCATATCTTGATCGCTGCTTCTGTCCTTGATCGTGGTCTGCCAATTGAGTCAGGAAAAATCACACTGGGAGGGTGGGTGGGAAGGTAGCCTACACTTAAATGACAGTGTAGAATTAAAAACATGTGTTCACACATGATTTATATACCCCCTCGCACATGCCTGGCATGTGCACATGCATTACGTATTCCAGAAAAAGGTTATTTTCCGTCTAATTCGCAATGCTCAACTGACAGAAAATACACTTATGCATACCATTTTCTAATAGAACATGCACTTTAGTTAATACTCTAATAGAACAGTCACCTCCAAAGTTCAAATAACAGAATGTTTGGATGAATGATGGCCAGACAATGGAGGGACCACTGTACAACAGTCAACAAAATATTAATAGACTGCTAAAATCACTGCTGCACTCAATTTCAGAGAGCCTAACTTTCAAAAAAATTCTGGGGAATCTCCCCAGACTTTTGTAAACACCATTTAGAAGTTTGCTTCCTCTGCCCCCATCTGTTTTGTATTGAAACATATTGTATGTATTTATCCATGTAGCGTCTAGGAATTAATTTCTTTTGACTCGACCAAAATATTTTGCTGCTGTCAACAGCAGTTTGTAGAAGCCGTGTTGTGCAATTTAAACTGTTGCAAGATCATAGCACCACTAACCTTTGTTTGGGACCAACTGTCAATTGTTTTAGTCCAGCTTTTAATATTGAGATTTAATACAGTATGTAATGTATTATCTAATCTCTAAGGTATCAGTTAGCTGATATATACATGTAACATACAATATGTATGTATGATGCTGTATATGTTGCTGTAGTTTTGTTACATGTGAAGCAAACTATCTATTAGCAAGCTGAATGTTACGTTTGGTGTTGTTGTTGGTATAGTTTTGTGGTGTTTGCCTGAAGAACAGGTATGGTGAGGAAGTGAAGGATGCTTTGTTGGACAAGGTAATGTCATCAACACAAAGCTGTCTTAAGCTTATTTAATTTTTGTTTCAGACCTGGGTGTGTCCTCCATGCAGAGGCATCTGCAACTGTAGCTTCTGTCTGCCCAGGAAGGGGATGCCCCCAACTGGAATCATGATACACATTGCCAAAGAGTGTGGCTACGATAACGTCAAAGATTACTTAGAACAGTAAGTATATGTCGTTACGATACAGTGGCCTCTTCATTATCTGAACAGTTAATGGCAATCTTATAGTCCAAATGGGTGAATTATCCAGTTAGTGCATCTTAATTTGGTGCATCACTATTCCTGTTATTACAATAGTGTAAATGTGTATTGTATATAACTGCTATCACTCTCCTTGTTGTTTTGTTTCTATAGCCATTCATGATGATGTCATGTGGATCATGTGACATATGGACTCCATCCTCAATCTAGTGTGCTAGTTATATCATCATTGTATTAGGTTTACTAGGATTACAATTGTACAGTGTAGTAGTGTATTTAAAAAGTTAATGTAGTATCGTTCTCTCCCTTTGATTTTGACTTCTTTGCATGATGCGTATTCAATAATAGGTCTAGACCATATAATTTTGTAACTTATTTAACACCAATCAGGCAGTGATGAAATTTCACTACAGTAAAGGCTTTGGTTTAATTCAGTTAGCTTAGCTTTACTAACAATCCTTTGAATGTGACCATTAATTAGGTACCAGCCTATATATTATTGTACTTTTATAATTTTGCCTCATAATTCAATTCTGCAATGATATAACTATAATCTTTGCAAAAAATGTTCTGCCTAGCTTAGCTATTATTCTAACATGCATGGCCAGTTATGCTACAATTACACATTTGATATAATATCTGTGTTTGCACTATAAGCACTAGAGTATTAAAAGTGCTATTAGTACTACATCAGATTGGTTTATATCTTTATGAGCCTGAGACAAACATGCCGTAATAAAAAGCATAGCTAAAAAGGCTACATAGAGTGCTATGTCAAGGATATTTTAAACTACTATATATAATTATGGAGCATAATGCTCCCTAGCAGATTCAAATCGCAACTTAAATTGTCATGTATGTATAGAGCTCCTTAGATCAATAGTCCCTTAATAGAAAACTTGCCAAGCCCACACAGTGGTTATGGCTTTGTGGTCACATGCTGCCTGAGGTCTCACATACTTGGTAATGAAATACTCTAATAGAGCATTCAACGAAATGTTCCCAGATAATTGTAACCTAGGAGTATAATGCAAGCATAATGGAAACACTGAAGATCTTTAGAGCATCATGTATAGGCTATTAAGACTATACAACATTAGTACAGGGGTCTATAGACTCATGCACTGATACCCGGCCTGTGGGGCGGTCAGTACAGGAGATCTGGCAAGACTTACGCTATTAAATTACAGTAGTAATTAGCTATAGCATACTTGTAGAAGTCCGCTTCCTTGAAAGTGCCTTAGACATGACTCATGAGCTATACATGTCAGCAATTTGAATAAAATGTATCTAGCTATAGCTACCTAATATATAAACTAAAATGACATTATTAACGTTTCAACAGATCAACCTGGTGTGCCAAAGCTCGGCCATGAGTACTGCACCTAATATGGGATGATGGTTCTATTAGAGTATTTCAATTTGAGAAGCCACACGTTTTAGTGATCTTACCACAAATATAATTATTCTTGTTGGTTCCTAGAGATTATAGCCATGCATCTTGTCATTGCCCATGTAATTAGTAAACTTTATATATAGCTAAGGCCATCATTATTATCAAGAGTTAATAATAGTGGAGCCCTCCACTATTATTAACTCTTGTTATTATATTGCTTGTTTCCTGTCATCCATTAGAACAAAAAATGAGAGGTGATTATTAATTATACAATTAGAGTATCTCAATGTTGAAGGCTGCCAGGATGCACCCTGAACAAGAGTGGAGGGTCTTCCACCCTTCTGCTTTGTTTATGTGCACAGCTAATCGGTGGCTAATGCATTTACCTTAATACTTGACTCTGTGCCTCTTTCTAGCATGAAATAGTGCATTCACGTGATCTGTAATCAAACATTTGGTTCAGGTACCAAAAAATTGATGCAGGCGGTGACGGGAAACAAGGAATTTAAGGCCACTCCAGGAAAATTCATTGTTTCCCATTTTCTGCCCGCATGCAGATTCTCTTTCCTCATGGTCATTCACTATTGCTGTCAACTGAACATTTTATTAATTATTTATCCTGTGATTGCATAGCACTGATAGCAGTAACTAGTTTAGCATTCAGAAAGCCCAATTAGCTAGCTTTTCACTGTTCCAAGTTCTTAGTTTAAATATTTCTACTGTATTCTTAAGCCACTCCAAATAAATTCTCTGTTTCCAGTCCACCGCCCGCATCTGGATACTGTCAGGTCTAAAACTTCCATTATTCCGTATTCTTCCATTATTTTCCGGTTATTCTTACATACTGACAGGCTCAGTAAAAGCCATCTCGAAACGGTGTCAGCAGTGCTATCAAGTTGGCACACACTTCACATTTGTGTTATTTTTTCAACTTAAAAAGGAAGAACAAACGTAAGCATGCTTTTATGCAGTTTTTTATGGTTGTGCCAGGTAAATAATGGCTTGAAAAGCTGCCAATCTTATAATGAAAATGGACCACTCGCCCACATGCAAATATGCCTGAGTCCAGGACGGGAAAGAGAGAATTTATTTGGAGTGGCCTTACCTGTAAGTTAGTTATGAATTTCTAAAATTAGTGGAAATGTCTAGAATGAATAATGAACAATGAACCACCTGCCCACATGTATTTTTAGGTAAATGAAATGAATTTTCTTGGAGTGGTCTAATAACGATGGCCTAATATCGTATAGCCTAAATATTTTTGAGGGGCAAATATTTCGAGGTTGAGCAATGTTGCTAAAAAATTTTTTTTCGTGGATTTGCAAAATTTCCCCCTCGAAACATTTAGGCTATGCATACGGTAGCTGACTAGCTAAAATCAAGGATTGGAAGAGCCATGTACCCGCATATTACGTGCATTTTTTATGGACAGTATATACGAGATCAAAACATATGTATGGGATTTGTATAAAATCGAGCATTTCCAGGTGGTCAAAGTTTTGAAAACACGCATCTAATCAGTGGTGGAGCAAGTAGTTGATATGAGGGGGGGCTGGACTGACCCACACTTATTTCTATAGTTTGGTAAGGTGAGACTAAAAAAAAACAAGTTGATGTTGTGCTACTTCTAAAAACCAGGCGCCATGTAGCTAGCTAACTCATCTGGAATAACCATAGACAGTATATACTACTATGAATTAACCAACTATGTATTACTACTTTACAATAGGGTAGTTTGGGTTGTGCAATAATATAATTAGCTATTTCTCGTATTTTGTAATTCATGAAATATTCGTAATTCGTTCAATTACGTTGCTATGCACTGCTAAGGAAGCATTTGTTAAATAAACCGCTTTTACCAACATATTACGCACAAAACTATCTTCTAAACTGTTTTATAGTGTGACTAACGTGTTTTTTCCCACAAATTCTCTCGACAAAGCCTCAAAGCTGCTCTTCATTTTCGTTCGTGTACGTAAGGGATACGCCCCCTTTCAACTCGAAGCGATAGGCTATTCTTGGCAGTGTACGAGGCCTGCACCGTTGTTTTTCAGTTGCTAAATGCCTGAAAACCTCAAGGGGAAGGTAGTCTGAGGAAAGTCACCACACCCGTATTTCAATCCGCCGAAAAGAAACCACCTCAGAGCAAAGTTCACCTGTGCAGAAGTTTAATACAGACTTCATTTCACTTTTATTTCTTACGTAAAAGCTGCTTTTATCGTTATTAAACGATTTTGCTCACGTGGGTGCGTACGGACAAACATAGGTAGATAGATAGGTATACCGTGTTTTTCAGGTTTCTGGCGAAAATCAAAGCATTAACGTGATCAAACACGTGATCCGTGCTTCGAACTAGCAAGGCTTACATAACTTGCAGCATACTAGCAATACTTGAACATGTACAATGATCGGCAAAAGGTGCGAATATTCACTTTAAATGCCTTGCAAGTTCGAGATATTTGAATTACAGATCACGTGTTTGATCACGTTTATGCTTTGATTTTCGCAAGAAACCTGAAAAACACGGTATACACACACACACACTTTTACGAAAACAATTTCAGGCTGTGGGCGTGCGCTAGTCTCGCGTGGCCAGACCGCTGTTCCGCGCAGGGGCTTATCGATTGTAGATTATAAGCGCCCGCGCCTATTCGGCGCGGGCGCTTATAATATACAATCGATAAGCCCCTGCGCGGAACAGCGGTCTGGCCACGCGAGACTAGGCGTGCGCCTGGTTTTAAAAAAAAAGGGTCACAACCAACTGACAAGAGCTTTCCACCTCACCAGCTACCACTTCTAACTGATAAACTACATAAAAATCCTTACATAGCTCGCTACACACTGACTACTTTATTAGAGTGACTGCTCTATTAGAGTATCTCGATCTTTATCACGGTTTTCAGATCATTCTCAGGGGGGCTTCAGCCCCCTAGCCCCCACCTTTCCGCCGCCTATGCATCTAATACGAGATCTATTATCCTTTTCATAACCTCAGCTTGGTGAAACAGGCCAATCTTATTATTCCTTCTCCAATGGAAATACAACAATAACACTAATTTACAACTTAACTCACACATATAATCCCATGCAACACAAGAAAGCCTTTGAATTTTCTCTATCCAATGCCGACCGTCTTGCGCATGTGCGACACATAAAGCACGCGGAAATGAGACATCGCAGGGATGGTGAAGCGGGACGAACGAATATGAACTACAAGCGCATAGAAAACAACAAATCAAAAGGTTTGTTTTGATGTAGCAATTGTGTTAGTTGCGTGTTAGTACGTGGAGCCACTAATATGGAAATAAAATTTCACTATTTGTCGCTAAAATGCTTATCGTTATCTGTGATGGATGTTCGTAGTGCTGTATCAGAACTACAGCATTCTCAAGGCATTTGAACTTGTTGCATTAAGTATTGTATTCGTTGTGAATGCAGCATGCAGGGTTGCCTTTATACTGGTACCAGTGTGAACAATTAATAATGATCAGATGATGGCCACACAAGGTGTGCACGCATGCATGTGTACACACATGTGTGAGGCAGCAATAGCAAAGTGGTTAGTGCATTGACTTGGTAAACAAAAGGTTCCAGGTTTGATTACATGATGCCCATGCAGTTGCTGTTGTTTCCTTGAGCAGCAAACTTTATTCTCATTGCTCCAGTTGGTTTAAATGGGGGCCTGGTGGCCTGGTGAAGCAGCCAACCCAGTTGTAACATCAATGGTTGCTTGGGGAAACAAATGTCAATTGTCCATCATCTTGCATAGTGGGTGAAGGTCCAGGTGGGACTTTAAGTGAGACATTGCACAGCTCCTTTCCGGTTACTAGTCCTGCCCCAGGAAGATTTGCCTGCGCTGACTCGTAGCACCTGAGTTGTGCACTGGTGTCCCAGTGCTGGTGCATGCTATATATGTAGCATGGCAGCTGAAGTCATTGCTTTGTGTGTGTGCATGCGTGCATGTGCCTTCCTAGCAACCAGTAAACCACCATCACCATAGAGACACTTCTAAGTTAACCCTGTTTAACCTTTGGTTAAACTTGTAATATGCTCAGCTGTATATGGATGACTGCTCTATTAGGCTATCTCAATCTTCAATTTCTGCCTAGGAAAATTTTTTTTTTTAAAGTAAGGCTATATTATTGCTTTTACTTGCCTGACTGCTATATGGCGAGTTTTCTATTTGAGAATTTCGACCTTGATGTTACAATTATTGATACTGTACTTGCGTCCAATAACACCCATTAAGGTGGCATTGAAGTAAGTACTGAAGCCATACAATGCCAATTTGTTGCGATTAGAATTAACCCATGTACTTAATTAACTATTTTAGGGTGCAGGATAACTCCACTTGTGGACTACATCTAAAAGTTTTTATGCGAGCCTGTAGTACTGTAGATTAGCATACCAAGTTTCATGAATCACCCACTTTAATATTACTCAAGAAACAACCTAGCCCTTGGCTCTTATGATTTCTCATGTGTGTTAAATCTTGTTGAAAGACGCAGGTGTGCATTTTACCAGTTTCCACATTGTTGTTGTTGTTGTTATTATTGTTATTGTTAAAAAGGGATCTATGAAGCTGTTCACTTGTCAAGGACAAATTGTGGAAACTTGATCCATAGACCTACTGTATAAAGAAATACTTTCCGAGTGCCTCTACCAACTTTTGGGGGTCTGTGGTTCATAAATATGAAATTATTTGTGAGACAGTGTAGCTGGCCAAGCTAAGGTACACTCCGTAAAGCAGTAGTCATACAATGGACAGCTGGTGTTGTTCGCAGTGAATTTACGAGACATTGCTAGCATCAACAATAGAATGGGTTTTTTCTCCTTTCTCCAACTTTTCAAACACACCTTAAGTAGTTAAAGTCTAAGTAACTAAAGTCTTTGAGCAGGCTGTAGGACCAGGTGTCCTACAGACCTTCAGCACTTGTGCTGTAAAGCATTAATAAATAAATAAAATAAATTTTTATTCTCATGATGTCATAAAGCATCATTGTGGATAAGGCTCATAGACAATACAATGCTGTCTTAATGCAATGTTGTGAGCACTTGAATACTTGGTAAGACAAAACCAGTTCCAATATTCAAGTTTGATAACTCATTAAACAGTTTAATTAATCAAGACACACAGTAGTGTGTCTTGTGGCCAAGAAGCCAGCATGCAATATCCGTGAGTATATTGACAGGAATAAAGAAAACATGATTTTCACACCTCCGTAGCTCCGTGCTTCCTTTATGAAACAAGACGAATTTTGTTGTGGACACACCTGCCAACGTAAGTACTCCACATACCAAATTTGAGTGAAATTACTTCTAGCATTCCCCAGATATGCGACTTCAAAAATTGGCTTAGTTTCTTCATTTTTTTTTCTTCTTTTTTTTCTTCCTCTTTTCACACACTTACACCTGTACAAAAACTGCCATAAAATGCGAATGCCATATCCGATTGCCTTGAAATTTGGCACACAGAAGTAGAGGTGTACCGATATAAGAAAACTAAACCAATCCGATACCGATACGATATGGATTATTCATTTTGAAACCAATACAATACCAATACGATATCTGATATAACTAAGTGTAGCTATTTATATTTGAGGAGCCACATATACCATGTTCAACTTTATTTTAGCTACTGAAGACAGTCTTAAGGTTATTGGCTATGCTTGGTTACCCATGGTGGTGTGGCCTCTATTGACAGCTCAGACTATAAGGCACCCACAAATATTTTAATACATGCCCCTGCCAGATTGCTCTGCATTTTAATGGCTTGTAGAGATGGCTAGTTGTTTTATGCCGTGCTCTTGGTTCATCTTTTTGCTGTTTCCCCAGGCCAACACTATGAGTGTTTGCTGTATGATTGGTAAGCTTTGTGACAACAAAACAGTAATTATCCATGCACTTAGATGGCTTCACATATCGTACTGCTTTTAGACAAGGGAGACCAACTACTGTTTCCTGCCCTTGTTAGCTAAATAATAATAGGGTTTATAAGGTGGCTTAATCATTGGACAGTGCCCTCAAGATAGTTTAGTTGTATATCAGTGTATTAGATCGGTTTTTAGCAGCAATATCGGCTCCCACCGATATACTAGAAATGTCTATATCGGCCACCGATACGATATGTATCGGTATATCGCTACACCTCTACACAGAAAGGGGGTATAAAGGCACATCTTGGTACCAAGTTTGGCTGGAATATGATAAACAGTCAAGGAGTTATTAGCAATTATTCACAAAAATAACACCAATATATTGTCATGCCTACAGGGTAAACCGCTTATGGGAAGAAGCTGAAAATTGGTGGGTGAATAGGTTAACTATTGGAACCTCAAACCTTTTGTGGTTTGAAAAAAATCGAGTTAAAAACCACAAAGATACAATGAAAAAACCAACAGTGTGTAACAATTATGTAATCGAGATTGGCTAATAAAAAAAAAAACGACTACTTGCCACGCCTACCAGAAAAGCCACTTGGAGTAATGCTTTGAAAGTCGCTGTACAGATGGAGTAATCATTTTAGAAACGCTCTTCAATGGTGTAGAAGAATCAGACTTAAAGCCACAAAAGTTATAACACGAAATGCAACTTGGTGTAGCAAGTGCGAGATCAAGATACTTTAATAGAGCAGTCACCCTGAAGAGAGATCAGCTACAAACAAATCACCCTGTAGAAATATGTGCTGGAAACAAATCACCATGTAGAGAGTTCAGCTAGAAACAAGTCACCCTGAAAAGAGGTCAACTATAAACAATGAGAGTTTCAGGTACAGTTCAGTTATGTATAAGCTAGAAGCCACCTCATTACCTACAGTATGTGATTATCATTCATTGTTAAATATACAAATATTTTTAATCTTTCTAGAAGCTATACACAAAATTGCTTCTTTTGTTCCACAATTCCTACAGAAAATAAAAAAGTTAAAAGGAAGTACCAAAGCCAGTTTATAGCCGGCTTTGTGGTTTGCAATACAAAAAGAAGTGATATCTAAACCAAAACAACCAAGCTGTAAAAAGTGTGCGCCCCCCCCAAAAGGCTATGGTGAAAAAAGATGTGAAATCCAAGGTGGCGGCCAAGAAATGACTGTGATGGTAGGTTAATGGCAAAATTTTAATTACGACAATTCAGGTGGATTTGCATTGCCTCCTCCACTAGGATTTGGTACCAAACTCACCTGAATTGTTGTAATTAAAATTTTGCCATTAACCTACCATCACAGCCATTTCTTGGCCGTCACCTTGGATTTCACATCTTTTTTCACCCTGGCCTTTTTGGAGGGCACACACTTTTTTTTAAAGCTTGGCTGTTTTGGTTTAGATAACCCTTTCATGGATGTAATTGGATTTTTCCGGCACATTGGTATAAAACATGCACTGAATGCAACTCCAACCCACTAGTGCTGCTATTGTGCATTTCATAGTACGATGCGCTAATCCTGAAGTGGGCACTCTCATAGAGGTCCTATTTCTGGGATTACTGGATAGTTCATGCACTATTGTGGGTTTATAACATAACCTGGTATAACGTTTCTCTCAATAATAGGGCTATATATTTCATTTGTATTTGAGTTGATAGTCACGTTTTGAACAATGATACATCATTGTAAATAGGCTAAAACATCCGGCAAATGGCTGTTGATGGTTTTTCAGACGTGTGGCATGATTCCATTGTATGTGTATACGCATGAATGACCCTGGATTTGTGATAAAACTTGAAGAAACCAACTGTGATACGACGATTCAGTAAGGAGACAATATAAAGTAATTTCATAGATTGTAACACTTCTTTGTAGGTAGTTTATTTGTGGCCGCCTGTTTCTCAAGGCTGCTTTTAGCGTGTTTTGTAGTTTTGTTGTCTTGTAATTACTTTGTTGTTTTATTTACGTACACAAAACAACCCAGTCAAGATTGCTAGTCCACAGCGTTTACGTAGACGTATAGTAACCAAGTAGTTTAGTGTACAGTAATGCTTATACAGCATGATTCGGTGTACCTTTGTTAAGTGTGCCTGGAAATTCAACCATGAAAGAGTTACTCTTTCATGGCTTAATTTCTTGGCGCACTTTAAAAGAGTTGTTACCTTATTCAAAAGAGAAGTTATAATTGATTTTGTCAGTTGTACGAATAAATGCTAAAGAAAATTAAGTTAGATTAGGGATCAAAGAAAGAAAGGGAATAGCTAAAAAGTAGTAAAACAAGAGAGTTGTCTACCTGCAGACATGCTAATGGAACATTTAATCCCTATACTTTAGTCTATAACCATTACTGGATTAGGGACTAATATAAATGGTCCATTTAGTATATCTGCAGGTAGCTATAGACATCCTCTCTTGTTTTACCACTTCTTTCTGTGATCCCTAATCCAACTTAAACTTCCTAGTTTTTTCCTTATTTACTTTTTATATGACTACTGAACCCACTCATACCACATCAAAAGAAGGAATGGTACTAGGTATGCCATAAAATTAATTTTGCATCTGAACAAGCACCTCAACAATTAATTACTGAAAAGTGAAGTGGTCAGTAAAATTCTGCAAAAGTAGAAAAATTAAAATTTCATATAGATTTGTTGGAAGGGTTTAGGGTCAGCTTCAAAGACATTACTTTTATGGGTTTGGCTATGCCTAACTAATACGCTTGGTATATAGGGAAGATTAGACTATTTTTTGGGATAGTATTGTTAAGGAAAAAGCCCAAATCACTAACATATACCTGTACTGTGTAATAAAACTGCATTTGAAGACTCAAAACTCAACAGCACAGTAAAATGTGTGAGTGATGAGGTATTTGTGTAACTAGCCATCATGTGCCTTTAAGCTGCACTGTTCTGGCTAACTGATTCCTTTAGCCAATCAGAACTTGACTATGGTTAAGACTATAGGCTTGATTTATTCCAATCTGTAAACGTCTCACCAAGCTCGTAACATAGCTTGTTTTTAAATGGCTACCTAGATTCCATTTATGAGGTAGTAGTGGTATTAGTATTCCGAATGATGTGTCCACTCTTCACTATCTTTCAGGTTGAAGGTGTCTATTTTACTAACTGAAGTATAGTGATATCACAATATAGTATCATGATATAGTATCATGATTAGATTAGAGCTCGGCGGTATTGAAATTTGAATACTCGGTATTAGTAACAGGAAAATATCGCGGTATATCGGTATATAGTTAGCTTGTTATTGTAACTGTTGCATCATTTCTTGGGCCTAGTATGAAGCGGAATCATCCCAAAAACCAAAAAAATATAGTTCAGTACAAGTAAGCATGTGTTGTAATGTGACAACCTCAAGTTTTTGTTCAGGGTGTGTCTGCTAAACCATCAACAAATTGGATAATTAAACACCAAAGGGTGGGTTAAAAGCAATCCTATACCGGTAT
Organism: Dysidea avara; assembly: GCF_963678975.1. Lineage (NCBI taxonomy): Eukaryota > Metazoa > Porifera > Demospongiae > Dictyoceratida > Dysideidae > Dysidea > Dysidea avara. The sequence goes on from NC_089280.1 coordinate 7,633,974, forward strand.
TCATCGATATACTGTATAGCGGAAAATCTTGACGGGAGAAAATTTTGGCGAATTTGGCGAGCGTGCATTGATTCGCCAAAATTTTACTCGCCATTTTCCTAAACACTGAAAGTGTAGTAGACGCTGTTCATTAGTGGGTAAATATTGTTACAGCGGTGGGTGGTTAGTCTTCCTATCCCATTGAATACAGTATGGTTTTAGACTACTAATAGCTCAGGAAGATGGGCAATTCAGCTCAAGCGATTCAGCTCAGTGCCCTCGCCTCGCTTGCCACGTGCGTCCCAGTGACTTAGCGAGCTAGTGCATGCTGTTTTAATTACAGCTAGCTCTCGAGCTAGCTATTTGCATAAGAGCGCGTCGATTCGAATGAAAGGCATTGAACTGTAGTAAGCTTCATCGCCTACGCAGTCAGATTAAAATTGCATAGGCAAAGTAATGTCATACATTCGCCAAAATATTATTCGTCAATTTCTGCCAATGATCAATTCGCCAAAAATTTCTCCCGCCAATATTTTCCGCTGTACGGTACCGGTATTTTGATATATCGGTTATCAAAGGATGTCACGGTATGATAATCGGTTATGATAATTTATCACGATAAACGGTATTACCGATATATCGCAGAGCACTAATCATATCATGATATAGTATTATGATATAGTATCATGATATAGTATCATGATATAGTATCATGATGTAGTATCACGATAATTATAGTATCACGATATAATAGAATAAATATCACTATACTCATGATACAATTTATGCTCATCATCACTTTATTGCTGGAGTTACAAATAAAGGCTACTTTTGATATCATTCAGTACGATAGTAGGACGATGAAGGTGTGGGCGTGGCCGATCATAAAATATCACCCAAATGTGTTCGAACCAGTTAAACAATATTTTCGACAACAATATTTTAAAGCATGTGATCTAATACTTGGTGAATTAGATGATAGATTTGATCAACCCAGCTTGTCTTTAGTGGTAGCAATGGAGAACACACTGTTGAATGCAGCAAATGGTTTGGTATATGAAGGGCCAATAAAAATTCTTGAAAAGTCACTTTACAACAATGATGTTGACTTTAGGAAACTGAGGTGCCATCTTGCCCTTTTACCGGATACAAGCAAAGTAGCTGACTCATCTATCAAGAAAGTAACAGGCTAAGAACAATATGTAAAGCAATGAATACACAAGAAGTATTCAAAACAATATTATCTGAAGTACACAAGCTATTGAGGATGTATTTGACAATTCCCATAACTACAGCCACACGTGAGCACACGTTTTCTGCTATAAGACATACATACAAAAGATCTACAATGGCTCAGAAACGATTAAACAACTGCTTGCTACTGTGTGTGCACTAGAAACTGTCTGATAAACTAGACACAACACTAGTGGCAGAAGATTTTATTTGCAATGATGAGAGACATAAGTACTTTGGTACAGGTACATTTGACTGGTAATGGTTAATACACCATGTATTTGTATGTGGAATGCTAATAAACAATTGAATAAAATCAGTTATATATTAATTATTAAAATGCCCAACAAATTCAATCTCCTGGCACGTAATTCTCAAAAATTTCCTTGGGAGAGGGGCATGCCCCCAGACCCCCTAGAGCTAATATGCTTCGCATGCTAGGTGTGCCATAGAAGTGCATACCACCTACTAAATTTGAGCACCCCCAACTTTGATAATCTTCCATCTCCTATGTTGTGGTATTTCATTTGGTGAGAAAATATCTTATCGTTACTAAATATAGCTTCTGTACAAAAATATCGTAATGAGAAAGATATTTAATAAGTAATAAGGCAAAAATAATCCAGTTAGTCCTACTGTAAACTAGGGCCCAAACGAATTTAGTAAGATTTGAACATTCATTTGAACGAACGAACTTTCGAACGTATTTAAATTAATTCGAATTGCACAATCGAATAGTATACAGAAGCGTAACCAAAAAATTACAGTATCTAAAGATGTCGTCTGAGGAAGTTGAAGTTTTGAGTGACCATGCAAGTGAGAGAAGTAGCGAGTTAAACAGTGAAGAGACTAGTGAAACAGAAGCTATTGGTGAAACTGAAAGCAGCAGTGCTTCGTCAGGAAAGTTTCGTTCAGACGTGTGGAGTTATTTCACCAAGTGTACCAATGGAAAGAAGGCTCTGTGCCAACTGTGCAACAAAGAGTATGCATATCATGGCACCACTAGTAATCTTCGAGATCATTTACAGCATTATTATAAGGATAAATATAAACCGAAAGTGGTTTCCAATGGCTCAAACCAGAGTAACATGGATTCTTTTGTTTCTCGTGTGAAATGTCCACCAACACGAGCTAAGAGGATAATAACAGAATTAATCGCATTGATGGTAGCGAAGGATTTGCTACCTGCTGCTATTGTGGAAGGTGAAGGTTTCAAGCGATTATTATCTTACCTGGAACCTGGATACATAATTCCGTTAGCAGTCCATGTGATGGACATTGTAAGACGTAAGTTTGTTGTAGCCAAAGAAAAGCTGGAAAGAATTCTGTCTGCAAATGAGTCAAAATATGCTATCACCACTGATATTTGGACCAGCGTTTCGAATGATGCCTACATTTCTCTTACCTTGCATTTCATTGATAACTCCTGGGAGTTGAAAAGCTACACACTAGTCACTTATTCGTTTCCTGAGCAGCACACTGGAGATAATATAGTCGAGAAATTGAAGGAAGTCATAAATGAATACAACATAACTGATAACAATGTAGTGGCCATTGTTCATGACCAAGGTTCTAATTTTCAAAGAGCAGGTCGTGTTTTAGCTAAAGAGAAACAATGGAAGAGTGTGAACTGTGCCGCTCACTGTTTACAGCTGTGTGTCATCGAAGGATTTGGTATCAGTGCTATAGCTCAAGCACTAAGTGCTACTAAATCATTGGTTAAACATTTTCACCATAGTGCCCGAGCCACTGAGGGACTCCACAAATGGCAAGAGAGCATGTATCAACCTAGACGGAAGTTGATTAATGAGTGCAAAACACGATGGAACAGTACCTTCTACATGTACCAATCACTCCTTGAAAATAGATGGCCCATATCAGCAGTATTAGCAGATGAATCTATCACTAAGGTTGAGCACAGAAGGTTGGATTTGACCAGCATACAATGGGAGCTACTTGGTGACCTTGTAAAGATACTTCACCCACTGGAGATTGGTACAACTTACATGTGCTCTGAGGCATCAGCATCATTATCATCCATCCTTCATGTCCTCTTTGGTATAATCAAACACCTAGAAGTTAAAGAAAATGATTCAGTGGTTATAAAAAGATTCAAATTATGTGTTGAAAGACAAATTAGAACAAGGTGGAGTTTGGATGAAATTGATGCCACTGATATCAGTGTGCTTGCCTCAGCTTTGGATCCTAGATATAAGACCCTGAAGTTACTTCATGCTGAAAAAATATCTGAAATCAAAGCTGAACTACTAGACCAGATCAGTCAACTTGCATCTGATGGAGTGCCCAACAGCAGTTCCTCATCCTCAACTTCACAAAACATACCACCTCCAGCAAAGAAGAAGGCCCTAGATATCTTGTTTGGTCAAGAAGCGAGAAATCCTGCTGTTTTGAATGATGAAGTGGAGCTGTATTTTTCTGAAAATACCATACCTAGAAGTTTTAATCCGCTTCAATGGTGGAAAGCAAACTCTTCATGATACCCACGTCTAAGTCAACTAGTGAAACCACTATTTGCAATCCCTGCAACTTCTACACCAAGTGAAAGGTTGTTTTCAGTGGCTGGTTTAACTGTTACAAGACTCCGCAGCAGCTTGAACAGGAAAAATGTCAATGCTTTAGTTTACCTGCATAACAACTACCATTTGATTTACTAGTTCTGTGTATGTATTAACATGACACTGTACTTCATGTAACATGGTTGATTAACTTTAATGACAAACTTAAATGAGTTAGAAGTTCGAAAATTGATGAATGTTTACTGAAGAATGTTCGAAGTCTAGTAATTCAAGTTCGTTAGGGCCCTATACTATAAACACAGTTTATGTTGATGTCACAACATATCAATACTGTGTGTCGTGTGGCCCAAGAAGCCGGTACGCAGCACCATGAGTATATTTACAGGAAGAAAGAAAATGTGTTTTCACATGTAGCTCCATAAAAATATTTCTTATCCAAATTTGCTGCCTGCCAGGTAGGGGAGTCTACATACAAAGTTTGAAGAAAATCACTCCAGCCATTTCCGAGATATGAGTGGCCAAAGTTTTGGGTTTTTTTCTGCATTCTTTTCTTCTTCTTCTGCTACTACTTTTTGTACACTTTGCAAAACCTGCCATAAAACACAAACGTATATTCCAGTCAAGCTGGAATTTGGCACACTTAAAGGGTTCATTAAAGCGGATCTCAGTACCAAGTTTGGTGGGAATTTGATAAAGGATCATGGAGTTATGACTGATTATTTTGCATAAAATAAGATCGAACTTATGTCACACCCACAAGGTAAACCCTTTGAAGGAATAAGCTGACAATTGCCATGTAGATAACCATTGTAGGAGTGCCTTGTTGTTTGAAAAGAATTGAGATAAAGACTATGGAGATATGACACAAAACCCACAATTACACGATAAAGTTTTATGAATAAATAAACCATTAGTAGCGTCTACCAGGCAAACCACTAATTAAAGAGTGAGCTGAAAACCAGTATGTAGATGGAATAGTCATCACAGAAAGTCCTTGCACTGTTATAGAAGAACCAGAGTAAAATCTACAGAGTTATAATACAAAATTCAATTTCAATAACAATTTTGTAGCAACTATAAAATTTTGATTATGTGAAAGTGAGTGGGACAACTATTAGAACTTTGTGTGCTTGTGCATACACATTGCACAAGGAAGTGCTAGTCTGACACTGCCCACCGCTTCACAGAAAGTAAGGGTCTGGTGAAGTACAGATACTAAATCATTTTTACCACTCAGATTTAGTGGTAACCAATTATGTATGCCAATCACGTTCACACACAAATCACCTTGGCAATGCAAGCTTTTGTTCGAATTGAACGAAAGCGCAAGAATTATGTGTTTCTCTTTTTTTGTTTGAGTTGTTCTTTTGTTTTGCTTTTAAACAATTTCAGTAAACCAGGCATGTGTACCTGGTTAAAACCAACCTCTGTACACTGGTTGGTAACATGTGTACCTGGTTAAAACCAACCTCACCCGAATTGTACACTGGTTGGTAACATGTGTACCTGGTTAAAACCAACCTCACCCAAATTGTACACTGGTTGGTAACTTCTTCAGACCATCAGACTTTGTTGTGTACATTACTCTTGTTCCGGTATTACTAATTCACACAGAAACAGCCAAGATGTGAAAAAAGGTGTGGCTTTAAAAAACCTGGGTGAAAAAAAGTTGTGAAATCAAAGGTGATGGCCAACAAATGGCAGCAATGATATAAATTTTAACGATGTATGTTGGCCTGCAATGATGTTAATGTTACAGGTTTTTGCAATTGAATTTGGCGACTTTGCAATTGAATTTGTCCCGTTTGCAATTGAGTTCGTCGCTTTTGCAATTGAATTCGTCCCGTTTGCAATTGAATTCGTCCCGTTTGCAATTGAATTCGTCGGTTTTGCAATTGAATTCGTCGCTTTTGCAATTGAATTCGTCGCTTTTGCAGTTAAATTCGTCCATAACAAGAATGGCAGCTGGAGCAAACATGAAAACATGATGTAGCAGCTGCTACAAGAACTTGTTCAAGTACAACAGTAGTAAACAACTCTTTATAAGGTAATAATTCTTCCTCTACAGCCTCTCCAACAACATTCCAAACTCTACTACGCCATTCGCGATGGGTGTGGTCACTCGCGAGCAAGCTAATTAACTTGTCAGACAGCTATCAGCTTCGCGTACTACCAGCTCCAATTACCTTCTAGTGTCTCAAGTGTAACTCTCCAAGGCATAAATAGTTCATCTCATAATGAACGGGTTGGTTTCTTGGAGCCGTTTTGTTTATGACGAATTGTAATGCAAACGCGACGAATTCTATTGCAAAACCGACTAATTCAACTGCAAAAGCGACGAATTCAATTGCAAAACCGACGAATTCAATTGCAAACGGGACGAATTCAATTGCAATACCGACGAATTCAATTGCAAACGGGACGAATTCAATTGCAAAGGCGACGAATTCAATTGCAAAAACCTGTAATAAATTTTAACAATGCAACAAAAAGTTATTAGCATTAACATCATTGCAGCCATTTGTTGGCTGCCAACACCTTTGATTTCACAACTTCTTTCACCCAGGCTTTTAAAGGTTGTACCTTTTTTGACAGCTTGGTTGTTTTGTACAGATATCACTTCTTTTTGTAATTGCAAGTTCCAAAGCCAGCCTATCAGGGGCGTACCAAGGGGGGTTTCCAGGGGTTTCAGGAAACCCCTTTGGATTTTACACACTACTTGAAACATTAAGAAATTGAAACTTCAGGTTTCCAGAATCTGAAATCTATCATGGAACAGGACATATTTTAAACTTTTGTCTTAGTTAAATAATAGTTTACACATGATAGCAACACCTATAGCATTGTTCTGAATTATCATTTTGGTGAAAAGATCGAGATACTCTAATAGAGCAGTCAGGTAATATAAACCCTGATCACTTAGCTGTAGTGAAAACCCCTCTTCAAAATTCCTGCATACGCCCCTGCCTATGGTTGGTCTTGACACTTGCTTTTAACTTTTTCTCCAGGAATCGTCAAAGACTGCGTGGCTACATTTAAATAAGACAAATTTTGAAGGTGCATATATCCCAATGAAAGATGGGCAGATTTGATCCAAATTTTTATTTTGTTTTATTTTGTTTTATTTCTGTGATCCCATTAAATATAATAAATCCTCTCAAATATGAAATAATAATACAACAAAAACACAATGTTGAAATGTGACACTTAATTAGTATAATTATGTTGTGAAAACTAAAACCCACAATCACCTGCTATATGGTAGTGTATATAAAGGAGTGTGTAAACTTAACAAACAGCTACTGTATAGCTACTGTTATATATATAATTTTTGGAAGGCCTTATATTGGCCCAAAACACAAAACAAAGTATAGTACTGCACAAATGAAACGTTGCAGGTTTTCACAACAATTAAAGATTTTAGGCCCTGTGGTATTTCCATAAACCTTATTTGGTGAGAAAATACCTCAGTGTGTACCTGTTTGTTAACTTTTTTGTAAATAATAATTATGACTGGGGAACCCATGCATACTTCATCTGAAATGGCATCATGTACCCCAGTTATCATCTGAAAAGTGAAGTATCCATTATGCTTCGTTGTCAGCTATGTTCAACCCGTTACGCAGCATTTCGAATCAAGAACTGTTCAGAAAGCACCTCTGCAATCCATGCATACCGAAAGAAAGAAATGATGCCGCGCACCCCAGTTATATCAATTATCGTCTGAAAAGTGAAGTATCCATTACACTTCGTTGTCGGCTATGTTCAATCCATTACACAGCAGTATGAATCAAGAACTGTTTGAAAAGCACCTCTGCAATCAGAATAGCCACTATAAAAAATACGGACAATTTCTGTTACGAAGGGAAGCCATCACGTGCTATCGCCAACTCGACACTTTTCGCTGTCAGCAAAGATGAATGGGACACAAAGGAGGACACTGGTAAGTCCATGAAGAATGGTACGTATGCATTGTACGTATGCCAAAAGACACCTGTCGGGCCGAAGCAACATCGAACAGTGAAAAAATCAAGCTTGTAGCCTTAGCCGTTATCAAGTTACGCTTGTCTAAAGGCATCAGTCAGTTACTTACTTACTTGCTCAGTCAGTAGAAAATTCCGTTAAATAAAAAAAATTTTAAAACTCTGTAGCAACTTGTTGAAAGCGTTTTGGGTCGATCTGAAAGCTTGTTTAGGCTTAGTTTTACATAACCAATACTGCCTCATCATCTTCAAGGAAAATTGAAGCTGGTTTTTGGGTGATATTATTTCATGGGCCACGCCTACTCCTTTGTGGTCCCTACTATACAGTTACTATCGTACTGTAGGATAACTTCTGTAAAAAATATCCAGTTAATCCTACTGTAAACACAGTTTATGTTGATGTTACAACATATTACAGGTTTTTGCAATTGAATTCGTCACCTTTGCAATTGACTTCGTCCCGTTTGCAATAGAGTTCATTGCTTTTGCAGTAGAATTCGTCCCGTTTGCAATTGAATTCATCGGTTTTGCAATTGAATTAGTCACCTTGGAAATAGAATTTGACGTGTTTGCAATAGAATTAGGCACCTTTGCACAAATTTTCGTCTGTATTAAATGAGTTGCTGACGTGTTACTATATTGTTTGCGGGTGAAGCGTGTACGTTGTGTGCTTTACAGCTTCTCTATAGTGAGAAACTGCTGAAGGTTGATGTTATCAAAAGCGATAATATACTATAATTCACGTGGAGCGATTAGCACTGTCTACTTTCGTCTTGGTTAATTGGTGCTCATCAATCGGAATTATAGTGTGCTGTCTTTCGAGGTGTTTCTCACGTTCCAGACCACACTGCTGGACTTCCAGCATTACGTGTAAGAATAATTATTACAGTGTTGTTATATTTAATATACGTGATGACTGTAAATATTCTGGATTTCATGTAAAACGTTCCTTTGTATACTGCTGTACTTGTACATTGTTTGTATTACTGTACAGTAACTGTGGTTATTCTTCATGTTCATTTTCTTCGTGTTGATCATCAGTGCTATTGTCATCTGAAGTGTCTGAAGTTGGGACAGTATTGACTTGTCGATCAAGGCAGGCGTCATAAAACTGCTTGGTATGTTGTACCCAACCCCAACAGTCCATACCAGTTATGCAGCGTATTCCTTCATCGATTGAATTCAGGAAGTTATCACGACTACTGCTGTGCTGTTGTCTGACGTAAAACTTCATTTTAGAGATGGCCTCTTCTACTGCATTTAAAAATGGACTGCATGGTGGTAAGTATCGACATTGAGTTATCAAACCATTGCTGTACGTCAATGGTCTTGTGGAATCGTACATTGTCCATAATGATGATGTGAGGAGTGTCATCCACAATGATATTGAGCTCGTCTAAAAACCGAAGGAGCTTATAAGCATTGTACGACCCAAGCTGAGCTTGGTGATGTAAGATGCCATTCTCTGACAAGGCAATCATTACAGAAATGTTTCCACCACGTGAACTTGGAAGCGAGATGGTTGCTCTCTTGCCAATCACATTCCGGCCACAATGTCGATGCAAGTGTAGGTTAAACCCAGCTTCATCGAGAAAAATGGTATGTTCGTTGCTGTTCCTTATTGACTGCCGTACATACTCATATTGGTTTTCAATTGTAGTTGGTGTTACGGCCCACTGGAATGATGTCAAGATTCTTCATCGAGATGTTGTTCCTCTTCAGTGTACGATGGATGGTACTTCTATCTATTGAATTGATGTTGGAGAAAATGTTGCTGTTGTCAATGATTTGCTGTTGAATTTGTTTTAATGTTATGTCATTCTGTGACTTGACTATATTCACAACTGCCTTTGCTTGTTGTTTTGAAAGTAGCTTCCTTCTATTGGGTTTAGTTGGCAAAGGATATATTCTGTTGTGTTTCCTGAAGGTGTCAGTGATGGAGGTCACCGTGGTGCGAGGTATTCCAAAGTAGGTGGCAACTTCTGTTTGCATTTTGTCCTGGTCTACTATTAGTGAAACAATTCGTTGCCGCAACAAAGTAGTTAGTGTCTGGTAGTTCCCCCTGGCTGGCATTACTGCACGTTTGGCACCTACAAACTTTGCTGTCTCAACAGGTAACTAAGGACGAGGCTACATGCACTGAAAGCGGCAAGTTACAAAAGTTTATCCCGCTCTTATTCTAGCCAATAAGAACAATGGATGGTGAGCAAGTGGACTATTACCTTCAACCTCGAAAATGACGAAAATTTGTGCAAAGGCAACTAATTCTAATGCAAAGGCACCTAATTCTATTGTAAACGCATCGAATTCTATTGCCAAGGCGACTAATTCAATTGCAAAACCGACAAATTCAATTGCAAACGGGACGAATTCTACTGCAAAAGCGACGAACTCTATTGCATACGGGACGAAGTCAATTGCAAAAACCTGTAATATTTTACTATTAATCCACTACTATCATACAGTTTGGTACTAATGTATACTTTAATAGAGCACACAATTTTTTCTGAGTACTTCAATACAACACATATAGAATGTTCTAGGGTTTCTACTGATAGATCTACAAGCTATCATTCTAGTGTACTAAACCAGAACTTTTATTTATAAGGTAGAAGTTAAGTGAGATGAGCAACTGACGCACAGTGGCAGAGTAGTAAAGATCTTGGTATATAGGTGTGGAGGTCCCTGGTTTGAAACCCGGAGAGATATTTTTCCGACACGTTTTGCACATGTTTTTTTTTTACTTCTCAGTGACTGTTCTATTAGAGTATCTCAATCACGTTTTTTTCACATGTTTTATTTTGCTTTATATTTCCTTAGCTAATACTCTCAGTCCACAAAAGATTTCCACTACGATAGTAACTTCATGTACAGACCAATTGTCAAGTTATTCCGTCAAGTGGATTACCCTGTAAGCGTGACAACAAATTGCTTTTGCAGTTTTCAAAATCGCACATAATTCCGTTGTTCTTGGTTCCATCTGTACAATAATTGGGCTGTAAATATGCTGCATTATGTTCTTAGTGCCCTCCAGATCAACTGAGTTATTGCAATTTTCTAAAGTGAGCAAAAGTAGACTAAGGAGAAAATTACGAACAAACTTTGAAGGTGCATATCTCAGTGATGGCTGGGCAGATTTGACTCAAATTTGGAATAGGAGGTGCCCTACCCCGAGGGGGTTTTCACAGCAAAACTGATTGATTTCTGTTCAGGCACTGTTGAGCTACTAATGCGTGAAAACAGTGTTTTCTCAATTCCTGTAAAATTCACATTTACCTGTCTTACGTCTGCACTAGCTGTACTTGGCCGCATGAAACAAAATTTTTGTGTGTCCTGTTGATTTATATGGGAGTTCCTGTACAGACCCATCTGTAGTAATTGTATTCACCTCAGTTTTGAATTAAATGTATATACCAGTGTAGTTGTAAGTGCAGGCAACCTCCCTTGTTTTATTTTGTTTTTATTTCTGTGATCCCATTAAATATAATAAATCCTCTCAAACATGAAATAATAATACAACAAAAACACAGTGTTGAAATGTGACACTTAATTAGTACAATTATGTTGTGATAACTAAAACCCACAATCACTTGCTATATGGAAGTGTATATAAAGGAGTGTGTAAACTTGACAAGCAAAGGACCCTCTTTCTCATCTCAAACAAATCATTCTCTGTTTCCTCTAATACTATAATTTTTGGAAGGCCTTAGATTGGCCCAAAACACAAAACAAAGTACAGTATTGCACAAATGAAAGGTTACAAGTTTTCATATTTATGAGGTCTTATGTAGTAAGGTATCATGTACATTTTAGCTACACTGTTTGATGTTGCTTCAGTCAAAATATACTATTTTAGACCCTGTGGTATTTCCAAAAACTTTATTTGGTGAGATAATACCTCAGTGTTACTAAATATAACTTCTGTAAAAATATCCAGTTAGTCCTACTGTAAACACAGTTTATGTTGATGTCACAACATATTAATATTTTACTATTAACCCACTACTATCATACAGTACAGTACTACTCTATATTAGAGATCACGAATGTTTGGGCTTTTCTGGCCAAAATATCACCCTAAAACCAATGCCTTAGCAGTATTGACCAAGTCCAAAGTCCCTTTAGTACGACCTGAAATGTTTCCAAAAGTGGTCATGAAATTTAAAAAAAATTTTTTTAGTGGAATTTTCTCCTGACAGACAGACCGACTGAATGACTGACTAATGCTTTCAGACAAGCGTAACTCGATAACGGCTAAGGCTACAAGCTTGATTCTTTCATTGCTTGACGTCGCTTTGTCCAGAGACGTGCCTTTTGGCATACCAGGGGGTAGGACAAGCCCACGTCAATTCATAATGGAATTACGTAAGGCCTCTAGTGCTACTAAAATATATTCAAAAGAGGTGAATTCTTCTACCTCTCTATAGGGATATATCCAATACAGACGATTGTTTATGGTTGTTTGATAAATTTGGAGACCTTTAATGGCAAATTGGTGATCACCACATGTCGTCATTTTGTAATGCTGATTTCTCCGTAGTGGGTTAGTATTTCTTCATGAAAATCACACCTACAAACATGGTAGAACTCAAATATCTGTCAAATCTTGTCGAACCTCTTCATCGATATTTTGTACAGTAACCATTCGCTCACATGAAATATTTTCAAGCATCACTTAAGTGCACTGTGTAATGAACTTCAGTTCATGTGAGCTTGTCCTACCTCCTCTGTTGGCATACCGCAGTACGTACATTGTACGCATCATGGACTTACCTATTATACCTTTGTCCTCGTCTGTGTCCTGCTGACAGCTGACAGCTCAAGGTGTTGATTTATGTAGCTAGTGTGATGGCTTCCCTCAGAAATTGTCCGTATTTTTCATGGTGACTGTAGAGGCACTTCTCCTACTGTTCTTCTTTTGTAACGCTGTGAGACAGGCTAAACATAGCCTATATAGCGAAGCGTAATGGCCACTTACGAGTCAGTATTGATAGTTGGGGCACTCGTGCAAATTGTCCGTATTTTTTGTAGTTACTGGATTGATTGCAAAGACGTTTCTCCTATTATTCTTCATTTGTAGCACTGTGTAACAGGCTGTGCATAGCTGAAAGCAAAGCATAATGGCCATTCACTTTTGAGCCAGTAATTGATAGCTGGAGCACACGTTCAGACAAAAACATTAAATCAGGCACTCTGTTTCTTCAGATGCAGTATGCGTGGATTCACCAGTCATGATAATGTTACAAAAAAAGTAAACAAACATTTACAAGGAAAATTTGGGAATTTTAAGGTGGCTTGGAACAGGCTTCAACAGTGTTATGTAAGCTATCACATTATTGGTGCGGCTTACAGTAACTATAATCACTACTGTGGTTGACTACCAAATGTGCTAATGATATAATTATGTGAGATCATCACAGTATTTAGTGAGATCGCTGTGCGCTCTTATTACAAGTCTCGATACAAAAATGAACTAGTTGCCAGTTTTTTAAGATACAACTGTCGAATTTTGGATGGGCAAACAGTAGTAAATAAGCTGTAATTGTGCAGAAGCTGATTTTAATTCTCACTTCCACCTGGTAGTGGCAAATTTAAAACAAAAAAAAACTTCAAATTTTTGTGACATGGGTAGAATTAACTTGTGAACTAAAGACCTGATAACAAAAGTAGTACAAGGTGCTTCATGCTGACACCTTGTTTGATTTAGGATCTGTAAATTTTATGGTGAAACCATACATAACCTGTTCCTGGCTTAATTAGGGATCATAGAAAAAAAGTAAGGAAACAAGGGAGGTTGTCTACTCTTGCAGATATACTAGTGGGCTTTTAATCTCTAATTCAGTCTACCTACCATGACTGAATTAGGGATTAAATGTCTACTGGTATATCTGCAGGTGCAGGTGACTCCCTTGGGTTTCTCTACTTTATCCCTATTTGAGCTTATAATATTCCTAATTTTCATTATACTTGTAGTATGTACAAGTTGAGGTGAACCTGACAAAACTGCTAAAAAGAAAAGCGTGTTTGGCATTGATTGTGATTTGTCCTTTAGATTACTTTTCCAATTATATTGTCTTAGCTTTTTGTACCCTACCATCTTTGTAATTCTGCATGTGAACCTATAAAGCATTGAAAATAAATTAAATAATTTTTCTCAAGTGAAATGTAACATTCAAAACACATGTGCCATTAAAGTGTCAAAAGCACATGCAGTGCTCCCTGAATTGTCCAAATTTCTATTATTTGAACACTTGGTTATCCAAACAGTACAAATGACTGCTCTATTAGAGTATTTTGTCTAAGATGTATGTTCTATTAGAGTATGAACCAGGCTCTGTATATAAATGAATGGGCTTTAATTATCTGAACATGTCTTAGTCCCAAGGGGGTTGGATAATCAATGGAACACTGTACTTTTCTTTCCTGTTTTGTAACACTCAAACTTTAGATGAATAAAACCGCAACTATTTTGTAAGTGATGTAATGTGTAATAACATTGTGGTAATGCTCACATTGTCCAATGTGGTAATCATTATTGCTCACATTCGAGCTCCATACATCAGTGGTGAAGCTGAAATATTTTGCTACTTTGAGTACACCTCTAATGACACAAACTATCCTCCCAACTGTGCTTGAAATCACAGTTTCAGAAAAATATCTTCGACTAGATATGTTGTACTTAGGTTCCAGCGTGTGTATCAAGGCTCCAAAGCCGATATAATCAACAACAGAGTGTGGCTGACAGTCTAGTGCAATCATCTCAGTAATTTTAATATGAATTGCTTTTGCTTGAAGTTCGTTAATGTCCCAAACATTATGCATGTCTTCAGCTTTGGCCAAAGTAACTTGCTTTAGCCTCGACTCACTGGCCACCTCAACTGCTTGTTGCTTCTTTTAGCCGCCACCTTCATTACTTCATACTTCTTGTATTCCTCTGAATGCTTCTATAAATGATTGACAAAGTTACTAGTAGTATAAACCTTCGTATCATGGCACTTCTTTAAACACATCCAAACTTTAAGTCTTCCGCAACCTTAAAAATTTCCCGAATGGACAATCTCTTTCTGTTTGAAGCTATAATTATTTGATTAAAGGAGTATGCATGTGCGTATCGTGGTAGTCAGTAAAGCTGCAGGTAGCAATCTAATCCGGTACCAATTGGTTGAAAACAAATCGATATTCAGCATTTCCGATAGCCAATCTGATTATCAATACACCTCTAATTAGCACCTGTGCCACTTCGCAATGAGGGTATGCAACCTTCCACTTTAAACGCCATTGTGTGCAATGATCATGCAACTTGGAAAATCTTTTCCAAAATGTAAAGAGAAACATTTTTCTGACATGAAAAAGTACATATGTCACAAAAAGGTGGCACTGAGAAAAACATTGTTATAGGCAGGAATCAAACCCTGGACCTTTGGGTTAACAGTTCTATGCGCTAACGCTTGGGCTGTTTGTTCGTGGTTTTGACTGAAATGTAGCCTCTATACCAATGCCTTCAACGCTTTATAGAGAATGAACAGAAGCATGTAACAGTTTGTAACAACAAACTTGGAGTTGCCAGTTAATATGTGCTTAATTTCGTTCAAGTCCCATGTCAATATGTGCTTTGGTTGTCGAGTTAGCATTGTCACGAAGAAGACAGACAGACAGACAGACAGCTTTTTAGCTTTATATAATATATTCTATTGCACAGTTCATATGCATTGTTGTGTATGTAGAGTTGCAGTAATACAGTGTTTGTGTGTATTGTGTCCATTGTATTGATATAGTGACAGTACAAAGTGGAGCATAAACAATATTGGTGATTGTTCCATTTTTATAATTAGAGACCCTCTTTTTATTGCTGGACTAGTAACTGTTTAATAATTTATCAATGTGTATATATGGTCTTGTGTATAGTAAATATTGTATAATTATATAAGTTTGTTTTTCTTTTGTAATTGACAGTAGCAATTGTACCCTTTTTTGTGCACCATACTCTTTTGAGGTCTTCACAACAATCAAAAATAATAATAATAATATTCAGAAACACTTTTATATGTTAAATGGTAACTGCAATATAACATCATTTCTGTGCTATCCATTGAAATGTAAAGCATATTTAATATCCATACACCTCAATACATTAATACTTGATATATTGAGTTGTATGATCAGTACAATATATGGTTACACAATATATTGTTGCATCAGTACTGCATAGTAGGTACCACAAAGGTTTGGGTGTGTCCCATGAAAAACATACAAAAACCAGCCTCAGTTTTCCCTGACGACGATGAGGCAGTATTGGTTAGGTAAAACTAAACCCACACAAGCCTTCAGATCGACCCAAAACACTTTGTACAAGTTATTTAAAAAAAAATAGAATTTACTAGTGACTGACTGACTGACTGACTGGCTATACAAAAATCCACAGTAGGGATATAACATTTCTTATTGTTTTACTGTGATTTATTACCGTGCACAAATCCAGTTTGTTTCAGTACTTTTTATTGATGTGCTATGGTCCCTACTCTAGTTAAAAATTCCAATTTTTTTGTGTACTTGTTTGTTTATATGTTTTTGGTTATTGTAGGATACTGTAACCTGCCACCAGTGTCATCAGAAGACTAGAAGATGACATGCCACAACATGTTGGAGTACGTGGCCAGGTAATGTGCAAATGTTGTGTGCTTCATGGTACAGTTGAGTAAAGCACTTCATGTTAATATTAAAATCAAATGTGTGTTCATTATTAGAGTATTGTATCTGCTGCATTTTGAATGTATGCTATTTTCTATGTCTGGGGGCAGCGGAGAAGGCCATTATAAATGCGTCTAGGTTGTTATACTAGTCGCACCTAATACAATAGTCGAATAAATAATAATGGACTGCCAAAATCACTGTCACCTTCAATTTCAGAGAACCTAATTTCTGGGTAGGTACACACCCTAGGTCAACTCTCTTTAGAATTTTACTTTCTCTGCCCCTGTCTGTTTCATATTGAAATGTATCTCCTACATAGGAGTTTATTTCTTTAAGTCTATGTGACTCGTCCCAAAAATCTTGCTATTGTCAGCATCATTTCAACAGTTTGTAGAAATCTGAAGTGGGAGAAATTTTTAAAATTAGACCTCCTAGGTTTGAATTTGAGAGCTTTTTTGATAGCACTTAGCTAACAAAGTGTATGCTTTGCAATGCATACAAAGATTGGTTATCCTATCTGAGATAAACCTGTTTGATGGTAAAGTGTATACCAAATCAAAATAAGGAGTAGCTATATAGCATTGTTATAATTTTGTAAAAATTGTAAATTGATGACATTAGAATGCGACTTATTAGAGTAGTGACTGCTCTATTAGAGTATCTCAATCTTTGCACAAAAATTCAAATTTATTTGCTTCACTTTCTTTACAGTGTACAGTTTAGCTATAACTGTAAAGTACATTTATAACTGTTGTCTTCTATTTGCCCGTTGGCTTTCTATACTTCCGAATATAGTGTGAATGCATGATTCCAGATTCTGGTATCAATATAGTACATAGGTCCAAGGGGCACAGCACCTTGGCCCCCCTCAGATCTGCCTATGCTTATATGTACCCTATGGAATTTTAAAAAGTTAGACCAACCCGAGAGCATTTTAAGCCAATTGCATTGTGTATGTAAATTTTTCTTTTACCAGGGAAATTTTGTGTATTAGACAGTCTGAGATTGAACCTGGGGAAATTTTTGATACTTTTGTGTGCCATTTAAAATCAGTACACAGTGTAGTTGTCACTCACAAGTTTAGGAAGGAGTCTGAGATTTTAGGGTGGGAAGTTGCCCCTACAGCCCTAGAATAAACACTAATCTGTTACACAGCATTACAAGCAAAGAAAAGGACCTCTGCAATCAATCCAGTTTCATTGGAAAACCTGGGTAGGGAAGTCATCATGTGGTGCTACTGCAAATCAACACCTTGCGCTGTCAACGAAGATAAATGGGACACAAAGGAGGACACAGGCAAGTCCATGAAGCATCCATTGTATGTACTGCGATATGCCAAAAGGCACCAGAAGGTTGTAACAGTGAAAAAAATCAAGCCTGTAGCCTTAGCCATTATTGAGTTACACTTGTCTGAAAGCATCAGTCAGTCAGTAGAAAACTACTCATTAAAATTTTATAGCAAATTTTTGGAAGCATTTTGTATTGCACTGAAGGTACTTTTGGGCTTCGTTATACCTAACCAAATCTCCATGATCCCTAATATACAATACAATTGTACTGTATGATATACAATCATTGTAAGATTTTGACAAGGAGCTGCTACATAGCTCAGGTAGCTGTATTATATGACAACCCATCAAGCAGGTTTGCCCAGTTACCAACAGCACTATATGAATCAAGTGTAGGGCCAAGGTTTGCACACAATAATGCTTGATCAGAGATTACCCTACATCAATTGATACCAATTCTACTGTCTTTAATAATTTTTTTGTCAAGTCCCTAAATAAAGATCATCAAAATGAATAAAAAATTTTGTATTTCCATTTCAGATCATATTTGGCACTGTGATATGTTCAATATTTCAATACTGACTGCTAATGAGGGATTCGTGATATCTGTGAATCAACAGGTATCCTTACTCTGTTTATTTAACATGGAATATGTCTTATTTCTCCCAAGGACACAAATGTGTGATGTCACATTATACCATCCCTGTGCACTGAGTGAAAAGAAATTGACTTGTTAAATGTTAATTATATACATGATGATAATTCAATGAATTGCTGAAATATTATAAATAAATGTCACTAATAAAATTCATGAAATGTGATAGTTTTCACTTGTTGAGTTGAAGTATTGACCTGGATGGAAGAAAGAGATTACACATGTAGTGTACACACATGCTGTATAGCTATGTATATACAGAGAACCCTTATTAGGGATGTGTTTTTGTAAGCACTGCCATTTTCAGTAATGTCAGTGCTCCCGATAAGAATTATTTAGCGCTAGGACAAAATGTCCTGACAAATCCAAACTTGTCCGGACAAATTATGCTTTGTAGGGACACAAGTGAACTATAACACTGCCTGTAGTAAGCATTCTCTGATGTAAGGCACTCTGGCTGCAGGCATTCCCTTTGTTGTGCTGAGAATAGACATTCTTTTACCGTATAGCGGGAAATTTTCGAAAGGCTATATTTTCGAAAAATTCGAAAAGAACATTGTGTTTTCGAAAATAGTACATCCTGGCTTTGAAGTGACAATCAAAGAAAGTATAGCTGGGTATATATAAATGATTTTTGCGAGTGTACGCATGCATAGTTTCTGCTAATATCAGTTAGCTATAGGCCTAATGTATTATAGCTAGGCACTGCGCCACACACAAGTAGCTAGCCATATAGCTATAGCTACCACACGCACGCGCATATGAGCGAGCACGAATGACACCACGAGTCTTGAAGCCTATAAGAGCTTGAAAGACCAGAAATTACTAGGAAAGACTGTAAAAACATCTATACCGTAGGCGGGGAAAGTTACGCGTGGGAAAAGTTTCGCGATTGTAGTAGCTATCGCAAAATTTTTACGCCGGTTAGCTTCTACATGCTTGTATTTGTACAGTAATAAATTAATATGCAAAATCAGCATCGCGAAACTTTACGCCGGTATACAAAGTAGAGTGCAATTCGCGAAACTTTTCCACGCGTAACTTTCTCCGCCTACGGTATGGGCTGAAAAACGCCATGTACTTAGCTATGGCTCGATCCGCAGGCCACTGAGGCGAAGTCCGCCAAACAACATGGTTCAACTTACAAAGGAAGACCCTAGGATAGCTAGACGAGATTCTATCAAAGCCAGATTGAGCGTTTGTCTAGCTATACTGAACAATCAAAGCAGCAAATTCTAGCTATGTATGTGATAAACGCAACCACTGTTAGCTTTCTCCGTGAATTAATTATCTACGGTGCGGCGTGGTAAAGAGACATTGTTTCGAAAATATTTTTTCGAATTTTCAATCAAGCACTCTTCCGAAAATTTAACCTTTCAAAAATTTCCCGCTATACGGTATGTGCTGAGACACTATTACAAGTGATTTTGTGAGGTCTCTGTACAGCAGAGGGGTTGGTGTTGGTACATTAGTGGTCAGTCTCTTGGGTGGCTTGAATGTTTAATCTCCTAGCAACCAAGAGACAGCTATTATTAGTAAAGTAAACAGTAAACCAAATATGCATACCCTGGGCTTTTTGGGCTCCTTTGATAGGGCATTATGTCCTGCCAAATACAATTATGGTCAGACATTGGCTAATTTGTCTGAAGTCAGGAGCACTGTAATGTTACATGTGGAAGAATCAAAGGAACTAATCCCATACACAACTGTATGTCAAACAGCAATCTGGCTGACTCAGAGTTCATGACCCAGATTCCCCAGACCTGGGACACTTTATACACTGACACGCACATGCATGAATAAGTATATTTTAAAAGTTGGGTTCTACATAAACTTACAGATATGCTAGATTAAATATATTAGCAGATGATTCAGTCTACACAAGTGAAATTGTTGAGTAAATAAAATCAAACATGTTTGAGTTCAAGCATTACTGAGGGATGCTTTGACTACCCACAGTTTGCTTATCTCAGTACATTGCTATGGGCTATTATTTACTTTACAATACAGCCAAAGGTCTTAATGCAATACAGCAATACATTGTTTACAGATAATGCGCAATAATGATATTTACTCATATTGTTGCAACCGTAATCAAATGCATTTACAAGTTAAGCTAGTAATTTAGTTGGCACTGTTTCTTTACGGTACTGGTGGCTTTGATGCTGGGTATGCTGGGTAATTATCCATAAGTCACAGCCCTGCAATATATTGTAATACAGCAATAGCCATATTGTACTGTGGTAGAAAATATTGCAATATATCGATATTGTTGCATCCC
Source organism: Dysidea avara (assembly GCF_963678975.1). Lineage (NCBI taxonomy): Eukaryota > Metazoa > Porifera > Demospongiae > Dictyoceratida > Dysideidae > Dysidea > Dysidea avara. Next base: position 7,654,622 of record NC_089280.1, read on the forward strand.
TAATTAGCATAACAGTACAAATATTATGTAACTCTTGATAGTACCATCTACAATTTACTTCGTAAGCTTTGCACAAAGTATGCTGTGGTACAATGTGGATAGACTTTAAATAAAAAATATTCAGTCTATTTTAACTCAATGTGGGCTTTTTCATAGATCAAGCCAGGCTTGTTGGCCTAGTGTTGAGACAACAGAATCACTCTCTCTTTAATAACGATTTTGGTTTCACTGCATGTACAGCAACCATTCAATAACATGTACAAGCAGTACTACACACACACAGTATACAACAAATACTCACTTGTTAACATAGAAGAATATATTTCCACTAGTTTGACATCTTTGTCTTACTTCAACCTCTGAAATCTGCACAGAAGATAAAAATGTAAACATGGTATTGCATTACAATGGTAGTAATGGTCTCAATAGCTATGCCATACTTTCAGGCCAAGGAAGAGCAGATAGATAGGTAAAAAACCACACCTAATGAGTGAACTGGATAGGTTAACACTGGATCTAATACGACCATGCACACAATACACAATGACAGCTAGAGTCTCTTACCCGTGTACCAGTAGAGTCATTGTAGCTCATCCATGTACTACTACCAGGAGAGTGCACATCGCTTATGTAATGACCTATGGAATAAGTACATTAGATATAGTGTGAGTGAAACAATAAGAGCATAGCCAGTTAATGCTACATGTACCACAAAAAAATCTGGTCAAAAAATACTGCTTAGTATAGCATTTTCATTAGCAGTGACTGTTATATTAGAATAACTAGGAGCATTTGATAAAGGTTATAATATGTGACCGGATCTGCAAAACAATTGCGCATTTTTCAAATTCCTGTTTATTAAATATTTATAATCTACTTAGCCAAGTGTACCCTCTGGCAAAATTTCAGCTTCATATGCCAATAGCTTTAGAAGTTACAGCCCTACAAAGTAGCAACAACAGAAAAATCAATTTGTACAGCAAGTATGGGGAAAATAAATTACAGGTGCCTACAAAAATGGTTGTAACTTACCAACGAATCGAGGTATGGAGCTACAATTTTCACCATCGTGTTCGCCTTGAACAGGGGAACCAATTACTGGGTAGGTCGTTCCTTTACTCACCCTTCTTCACTGCGTACAAAGGCGGAATGCGTGAAGAAAAATCAATCACATACGATCGCTTCGACGTGGCACAAACAAACGCTTATAACTTCCGTATCCTTGGGTCTACTGCAACGAAACAAAGATTTTCCAACTCCTTTTGAGCAGGCGAATAAGATGATATCCAGGGTTTTATTGTTAGTCCCTTCCTTCACTAAGAAAGTGGCATTCAAAAAATTTACAGACTTTTTTCAATAATACGCAAGTATTTCACCCATTGTATTCAATGCTTTATGTAAATTTACATTTGCGCAATTGTGTCGGGTTTTCACAGATCCTGCAAAAATCCCATTTGTTAGTGCAATAATTTTACAGTAAACACAATGGGTGAAATATTGATGAAATCGGAAAAAAATTCTGTACATTTTTAAGCGCTTGTTTCTCAATGAAGGAAGGTGATAAAGACATAAACCTTAGTAGCATCGTGAAGTCTTTGTTTCGTGTCAGTACTCCCAAGATATGGACATTAGTTTGCCTTGCATTGGATGAGCGGTTTGTTATTGTTTTTTCTCACATTTTTGTCATTCACCGTGGTTGTAGCAAAGGCCTGGAAGATGAAACTTACCCAGCAATTGATTCGTCTGTCAATGGAGAATCTGATGGTGTAAGTTCATCTCGGTAGAGGACTGCATTAAAAGTTATGACTGTTTATTTAAGCGCGTGTAGTTATTTTCCGTATTGTCACTGTACAAACCAATTTTTTTGCTGTTGCCACTATGTAGTATTTTAGTAGCTTCAAAAGTTCTTGGATTCTAGAGCTGAAATTTTGGTTGGCCATTCCTTTTGGTTATCTGGATAAAGAAAATGTAATAAAATGGAATTCGAAAATGCGCTGCAGATCCGGTCACATATGTTCTATTAGAGTAATTGTACAATGTCTGAGTAAATGGTATCTAAACTATTAGTGACGAAATTATCATACAGTGCAGATTCTAGCATCCTGATAATAATTACTAGTATTTTAAAAATTGTTAATTTAAAAATGAAGTAGGGATCTATGCAATAAAAAGTAGTAAAACAAGAGATGAATGATGGTATTACAGCATAGCTCAGTGGGAAATCCCTACTTTGGCGTTAAACAAAATATAACTAATGTGCCAAAGTAGGGACTTTCCCACCGAGCTATGCAGTAATACCATCATTTATCTATTGTTTCACTACTTTTTATTGCATAGATCCCTACTTCATTTTTAAATTAACAATTTTAAAAATACTAGTTTTAGTTTTAGTTGTAGCACAGCTAGCTACAGTGTAACTTGTGACTGTCTATTAGAATATCACAATCACACATGACTGTTGTATTAGAGTATATCGTGAGTCAGCCAATGGGTGCGCAGCTAGCTAGGCCAATAAGGGGGAGGTCTTCTTGTTTACTGTTAAGCAAATAGCTAGATTGTTAAGAGGTGTGCATGGTCTCCATACTCTAATGCAATTAGTCCACCTAGATCTTTATTATTTGATGGGTGTGATCGTGAACCTATATATCACGGACGGGATCCCAATCGCAAAGTATACCTCTTATAGTAGCGCCAAGACTGAAGCGTTTCTGAAATCCAGCTCTGAAATAATTCTGTGGCGTCTAAAGATGTTGCTGAAAGGACGTGTTGATATGGAAAATTAATGCCTTGATATGGTTTCGTTGGACGAAGAGAAGACAAGCAGCCTGATGAAGATAAAAGAAAAGACAAGGTGCAGAGGGCCTACACTCGTTGGAAACCCAAAAGGCACATCCCACCAGTCAGTTTGGTATTGTGGCGTAAAATGGTGGCCCCATGTGCTACTTCATTTGGCCTCTAAGCTTGCGAATGTGGTCAGTGAGGCCGACAAAATTTCAAGTTTTGGCAATTAAAAAAAATTTTTTTATCCAGTCACCGATAAGTGTTTTCTTGTTTTCAATGCTGTATCATGCAGTACGATAGTACTGTATAGTATAGGGACGGTGAAGATGTGGGCGTGGCCCGTGATATAATATAACCCAAAAACCTGCCTCGATTTAATTCCTCAAAACATCATGACAGCATTGGTTGGGTAAAATTAAGTCTTTAGATCAACCGGAAACGTTTCTGTCAAGTTGCTACAGAATTGTTTTAAAAATTATCCACCGAATTTTCTACTGCCTGCCTGCCTGCCTGACGCCTTCAGTCAAGCGTAGCGGAAAACTGGATATAGCTACAGCGCTAATTCTTTTACAAAAACGTTTCTAGTTTGAGTGCGCTATTACGTTACCTTTTATCCTTCTTTACCATGGCCATCAGTCAAGGTTCTCTGTTGATAGTGTTAATAGACTACTGTAGGACTTCCATCTACAGGTGTACATTGCATCAAACTATTTGAATACACGTTGCATTGCACCAAACTATTTGAACACACGTGGCTCAGTAGTTTACGAAGTTGGTAGTTGATACCGCCACATAGTAAAAAACTTTGGCAGTAAAAAAGTTCGGTGAAAACCCACTATTGCAAAATTAGCAAAAAAACTTCAGCAAATGGTGCTTCACCTGAGAATTTTTGCATAATCTATGATAGAATGTAGCTACCACGTACTGTATACACACAAATGCGAGTGGTTAAACAACTCGCCAATTAAAGGCCATGGAAGCCATTTCAATCACGAGTCTTTATCCCTCACAGTTAAGGGATGATGACTTGCGTTGGAAACAGCTGCCACACCTCTTGATTGGCAAGTCTTATTCACTTGCATGTAGCGATGTTGCATTCGAGTGGTAGCTATCATACAACTGACAAAGTTGCTTGTGTTCTAAACGCCAAGCTAAACGCATTTCTTTGCTGAGACCAACACTATGTTTAGTTATGTGTATCCAACTTACTACAGTTAATCAATTTATATAGTGGTGCACATGTGTTATGCTAGTTGATTGCTTGCATAATATATAGCTAGAGCTGTGATTGACTCTATAATAATGTTGTGACTGGTTTCCAGAGTATTTAGTGGTCATGAGTTTGCAAAAAGTTCACAAACAAGTATAAGAAAAATTAGGAATTTTAAATTAGAGTAGGGAGATCAGAGTAGTACGTAATGTCCAAATAAAACAATAAGAAGTTAATATCCCTACTGTGCATTTTGAGTGCAGCACAGTAGGGATACTCACTTCTTATTGCTTTATTTGGACAATACATACTACTCCGATCTAGCTTGTTTCAGTGCTTTTTATTGCAGTACTATACACTGTCCCTACGCTAATTTAAATTCCTATTTTTTTTCTTATACTTGTTTCATGTTAGATGGATTAATATTATTCCACAAAGGTGATTTTTGACGCGTAATATTTCTCTAGGATGATTTTTAAAGGCGGCAATATTGGCGGCACGCATCACTTTTGGGCAACCCCTACTTAAACAGTACTACCGTACTGTTTGATATATGTAGAAGGATCAAAGTGACATATTTCTTATCGGTTATTGCTACCCAATAGAGGTAATCAATGCTTGGACTGGGTCACAATTACATTAAAGACCACTAAGAAATATGCTAATAGAACAATCACTGATTAACATCTGACTGTTTTACTAGAGTGAAGTTGATCAGCTGGTTGGATCTGTTTCTATGGTCTTGCACAGATCATATCATTATTGTACATTTGTACATCATATGATGTTAGAAATTAGAAGTTAAATGATATTGATACATTACATGCGTTGAGCCCAAGCCCTTTATTTTGACTAGTAATTTAATGAAAAAATACACTATGCTGCTGGATTAAGGTTACGGAATAGTGTAAAATGCGTGGGCGGAACAAATTACAAAACCTGCTTTAAACCAAGCAGGGATAAATAATTTCAACAACTGTGTTGTTAGCAATACAACTACTGTAATTGTGCTTGTTTGTTTTTACTGCAGAACAACGACTGTTCTTGGGTGTGTGGTCCACAATAGAGCGATGTTTTATAAAACACGCCACCAAAAACCAGACTAACAGATTACTGAATCCTTATAATTTCAACACAAGTGACTAAACAACTAAAATATCTAGTCCTGTGGAAGCGATTTTTAAAGTTACTGGTTGTATAGACGTTTTATTGAACTTTTAGTAGTTTTTTTTCGAGTGAAACAAGCTCTTTGAAGGCTTGTATCTATGTCACTGGGAAGAAACACGACAAAAACGCTTCCACAGGACCTAATAAATTTAATATACAGTATCACTATGCCCCAAAAATGCCAATAGAGCCTATAGCTTTTGCTGTATTTGGCGGCAGAAAAACAAGATAATGACAGCTGGAGCTGAGCAATGTACGGGCTTGTGTTACTAAAACAAATTGTAGTGTTCCACCTGCCTCAAACTACACTGTAGCTACCAGAGTCGGGAGTAACTAGTTACTTTTGTAACTAAGTTACATAACGGATTACTTTTAAAGTAACTAGTAATCTAACTAGTTACATCCTTTGTAACTTGTAACTAGGATTACCTGTCCTCAACGTAACTTAGTTACAAAAAGTTACAATAGTCACTTAATGTTTTGTACTCGACTAACCTTGAACATATCTTGGGCAGAAACATTAGCTCCTTCGGCACTTGCCTCCCACTGACTAATGTTAGTGGTGGTGGTTTGGTAAATGTACCCAGTCCCGGTTGCCACACTGGGTCAAAATATTTTATTCTGTCCTAATAAATTTATTTTAGTTTGCTTATTGGCCTACAGGGGTCTTATATTATTTCTCTATTTGCAGTGAGCCGATACTTGGGTAGAGAAGGGATTTGGTGCTCAAGAGGTATTCTATGCTCCAAATGCCTTCCTTCAAGCCACAGAAAGGAGGACTGCAGAGCACAGTCAGCCTTTTGCCCAAGTATCTGTTTCTTCGTAGATACCTAATGTACGTTTCTTGGCATGCAAGAGTAATTATAGTAATGCAACAGTTACATGAGGAATACTTGATCATTGAAATATGTCAGCACTTTATTACAACAAAGGTCATAGAGGGTATTATACAGTCCTTGCACGTGGGTGATGACCTGTTACAATAGTCTTAGACAGCCTTGCTAATTCTTTGGGAGGAGGTCTGATGTATTGTTGAAAGGCATTGCTCCTCCAGCGGCCCAGCATTTGAATGTGATCATCTGGTAGTTGAGCTAGTGAAGCAGAGGTTGCTGCGCCAATGCGGAAGCTGTGAGTATTATAGCAGTTATTGTCTAACTTAAGCTTATGTAGCACAGATTTGAGTCTTGCACAGAATGTGCTCCTGGTCCAGCCTTTTCCCTTCTTGGTGACGAAGAGTGGTCCTGGCTGGGTACTTCTTTTTTGCAAATAAGACGGAACTGCCTTTACTGGGCAGATCGTACTATCAGTGGCGCCCATGTACACTTTGGTACCCTGCTTGTATGGGTCAGTTTTTGATTGCTTAAGAAAGAGTTGCAGTAAACGGGGCTTTGTTCTGTTGTCAACTGCAATATCACCAAGTGATAAGTGGCAGGATGAGTCATATGAATTCTCTGCGGGGATAGCGAACTCACTGACCCTTAGGAAGCCGAAGAAGGCAAGGCAGCACATAGCCCAGAATGTGGTGCTGTCGTAAGAGGGGGCTTCTTTTGACAATGCAGTTTTGATGCTGCGTGGAATGGGAATGGTGATCGGCAGGTGTGGTTTGGTGAAACGCCTGCCAGCTTGACGCTTCTTAATTCCCCTTAGGATGAGCTGAAACTGGGGAGTGACTTGGTAATTGAACTGCTTATGCAACCCCTTGCAGACATGCATGTGTCTGACAGCTGCTAAGTAGACCTTTATAGTCCTCAGTGATGTGTTAGATGTTGCCAAGTGTGTAACAAATAGTGTCAGGGTGCACTCGGTTGTAGGAATTGGCTTTTTTCCCACCAACTTGCAAAAGTTGAAATGTCTTCTTTTACCTGCCGCATAGGTCTTCCTGCTTGACTTAGCCAGGCTGGTGTGTAGTAGTTCATGAGCTTTCCCAAGGAGTTTATTGAGGTGGACAGTTCTTAGCAAGGATGGTGGTTTGAAGCAATCTGTAAATGTGACCGAATTTTGGAAAATCACCCTTATGGGCGCATTTGACACATTAAATATTTAGTTCTGAAACATAGCATTATAAGTTAAATTACTACCCAATTAAGTGTAGAATAAACCATAGATACCCTGAATTACAAGAAAATTTTTAGAAATATTTGTAAAGTGCTTTCTGCTAGTAACAGCATCGTGCTACTTTCAAAAATTCTAATTGTTTCAGGCACGACCATAAGGGTGATTTTCCAAAATTCAGTCACAAATAATACCCTTAATAGACAGGTGCAGTAGACAAGCTTGTTATATTATATTATATATATATGCGTACATATCAATGCACAGTGAACAGAAGCAAAAGTGTGCATATATGCAATGTATTAATATAGCCTATACAATATAGTGGTATGTGTTTATCAGTTCCCATTAATTAAGGGGTGCATGAAGTTTCTTAATGGAGCATTTGAAGTGGCGCTGAAAGGAGGGGGATGTTCAGTCCAGCTTTTGTGGTGATATGAGTTTCAAGAGTGACATTGGGATAACCTCCGGGATGATGGACACATGTGCATTCAGCTTTAAGAATTCTGCCGATCTGTTTCTGGAGAGCTGAACTGCAGCCGTGTTCAGCATCCCTGGAATATGGCAGGCTACAATTGTGAAACCGAAGTAGGCTGAGAAGAACCAAAGACACCGTAAAAGATGCATGACCAATGGCTCCTTAGAAGAGCCCTTGTTGATTGAGTCTACCACCCCACTGTTATCACACTTGAATTGAACCTTGCTGCCTGACAGTAGTGGGCCCCACATGGCACAGCTTAAGACGATTGGTACCAGTTCCTTTGCCATGATATCCCTCCATGCCCATTCCTTCGACCAAGCCAATTGTATCCATTGAGGTCCAAAGACCCACCACAACCCCAGGACCCTGACACATCTGTAGCAATGAAGTGGTCCGGGGAGAAGTTGTCAAGAAAGCTGATCCCATTCCAACAGGATGCAAACAGGTGCCAGCATCTGAGGTCCGACCGGAAGCCGGCTGTGAGCCTTGTACTGTGAGATAGTCTTTTGAGGCGAGCTGCTGCTTTATACATTCTAGAGACAAAGGTCCTCCCTGGTATTACCACCTTAGTGGCGTGCTGTAGAAGACCTATCAAGGACAAAATCTCTCTTTTAGTAGCTTTTTTGCGGGATAGCCAAGCTTTGACTTGGTTACGCAGTCGACTAAGTATGTCCTCAGGTAGGCAAGCCTGCATCAGTTCAGCATCTAAGGTAATCCCTAGGAATGTCAAGCGCTGGGATGGCCCCTCTATCTTATCCAGCGCAAACGGAATTCCTAAGCTGGAGCAAGTGTCCTTAATTTTTTGAAGGTTGTTGGCACACAAAGGGGAGTCAGGTGGGCCCAAGGTGAGAAAATCATCCAAATAATGCATGATTGGTGTCACCTGCATTTGTTTGAGAATCCACGACAACAGGTCAGCCAAGACATTAAACAGCTTGGGGGCAGATCGTAGCCCAAAAGGTAAACAAGTGTCAATAAATATCTGATTATTCCATTTCATTGACAATAGGTGGCGATCGGCTGGGTGCACAGGAAGTAGGCGAAATGCACTTTTAACATGAATCTTTGCCATCAGTGTGCCATACCCTATCTGTTTGATCTGGTCAATTGCCGAGTCTATGGTGATGCACTTCAGTGAGCATAATCCTTTTGGGATCCCTCCATTGACGCTGCCATCAACTGGGTGAGACAGGTCAATGATTAATCTCCATTTGTTTGGTTGGTGGTTTTTGGGGATGACTCCAAAACGGCTAAGATGTGCGTGTGGAACTAGTGACTGTTGAAATGGGCCGGCAACCCTTCCTAAAGCGATCTCCTCAGCCAGGTACTTCTCCACTGTGTCGGAGTGTTGGAGAGCACAGCATAAATTCCGCTTTGCAGACTTCAATGGGTGCAGTTGTTGCTTGAAGCCTATGCGGAAGCCCTGTGTGACTCCAGAAAGAAAGAAGTCGGTTAGTGGCTTATTTGGGTGGTCTGAAAGTGCCTCCTTCCATCTACTCACATCAAGTGGGGATGTAACTACAGTGGCTACGGGTGGTACTTTGACATCAGCTGGCTGGCTCTTCAGGTGGGTAGTCCAAGCAGAGATCCAATCAGCGTAGCTGCAGCATAAGTCCTTGGTGTGCATGCCAACAATGTGCTGCTCTGACATCACTGCAGAAGAGAATTAGATTTGGATAACACTTGTGTCATAAAGCGATTATGGGTGCATTCGTACGCTTATTGAGTTAATATCTAAATATCCACGCAATATGCCCTGACTGCAACACATGTACTAGCTGCCATTGTGAAACATGCAGGTATACCCATATCACTGCCAATGACTTTTTGAATTTACACTATGCAAATGGTGTACAAGATTAAGATACTAAAAAAAAAAAAAAAAAAAAAAAACTTGCCGAAACCTATTGAGACAAGTCAAGACTAGTTGTTCTGTCTATCCTGCTGCCTGTAAGTGCACTGGGAGGCTTTGTGATTCCTGTCTGTGACTCTAGGGTTATGGACACATCTGTAGCATAAATGAGCATAGCAGCAGGAAGGCCGAGAGCAACCGTTAGGGCTGTCATTCCAATCCAGGCATATAGGCTGTCTTGTTGGTAGGGTTGGTTTTGGCGTGTTGACCTTTAATGAGGGTTTGAGTTCGGGGTAGTAAAGGGGAGGACCTTGTGGTCGATGACCCCGGATAGCCCTTTCTGGGAAGGTTGTGTTCCAGATGGTGATATCTATGGTAGACCACTGCTTGAGATTAGAAGCAGATGCCTTTAAACAGAAACGATGGTCATAAGTTAACCATTTCCCTTCACGACAATCCAGGGATGCTCCCATTATGATTCTTTGATATCCCAGGAGATCTGCCACACGCTTGGGCTTGTGGCGAGAAACTATGGCAATGTACATCCCAAAACACTGCACCCAATCCATAATATCCAATAGCACTGGGGGTCGCTTCCGTGATCTGGTATGTTGGTCGTCTGTGTTAAGATCTGCCGTGTCCAGGTAGCTTGGCAGGAGCTCAGCCATCTCAACAAATAACCCATCCTCCACACGTTTCACTAGTCTTACTGGTATTGGAGGTAGCCCATTGCTGATCAATATCAGTTTCTCGGTTTGGGACAAATCTTGTGTGTCATTGCTATCGATGCTGGCAATCTTGTCATCAAGTTCTGGGATATGTGACAGCCGGCTGCTGTTGGGGAGGGCATCAGGTGCTGCAGGCAAGACACAGAACAAATGTGCACATTAGCTATATGGCAGTGATTCAGCATGATGCAGCCTTACAAGGGGGTGAGCATTAATAAAAGCACCAGTGCAATGGGGGGGGGGGGGGGGGGCGTTATTAAAAAATAAATAATTTTTTTGATTACATGCTGCAAAAGCTAGGGCATAGTGCTCTTTATTTGAAAGTAGCACATGCAGTGACTGATTATGCAAAGTACAGCTTATACTGTTGCTTACCGAAGTCTTCGTTTTCTATATCCTCCTCGTCGGTGCTGTCTTGGGGTTCTGGGCTTGCGGGGGTTCCAGTTCTACGGCGGCATGACGTCTGCTCAGTCTGGGTGGGTTGCTTCTTTTCCGTCGGCTAGATCTCACTGCAACAATGCAACACTGCAACAATGCAACACTGCAACAATGCAACAATGCAACAATGCAACAATGCAACACTGCAACACTGCAACAATGCAACACTGCAACAATGCAACACTGCAACAATGCAACACTGCAACAATGCAACAATGCAACAATGCAACAATGCAACACTGCAACAATGCAACACTGCAACAATGCAACACTGCAACACTGCAACAATGCAACACTGCAACAATGCAACACTGCAACACTGCAACAATGCAACACTGCAACAATGCAACACTGCAACAATGCAACACTGCAACACTGCAACAATGCAACACTGCAACAATGCAACACTGCAACAATGCAACACTGCAACAATGCAACAATGCAACACTGCAACACTGCAACACTGCAACAATGCAACACTGCAACAATGCAACAACGTAACAATGCAACACTGCAACAATGCAATACTGCAACACTGCAACAATGCAACACTGCAACAATGCAACACTGCAACAATGCAACACTGCAACAATGCAACAATGCAACACTGCAACAATGCAACAACGTAACAATGCAACACTGCAACAATGCAATACTGCAACAATGCAACAATGCAACACTGCAACAATGCAACACTGCAACAATGCAACACTGCAACAATGCAACACTGCAACAATGCAACAACGTAACAATGCAACACTGCAACAATGCAATACTGCAACAATGCAACAATGCAACACTGCAACAATGCAACACTGCAACAATGCAACAATGCAACACTGCAACAATGCAACACTGCAACAATGCAACACTGCAACAATGCAACAATGCAACACTGCAACAATGCAACACTGCAACAATGCAACAATGCAACACTGCAACAATGCAACACTGCAACAATGCAACACTGCAACAATGCAACAACGTAACACTGCAACACTGCAACAATGCAATACTGCAACAATGCAACAATGCAACACTGCAACAATGCAACACTGCAACAATGCAACACTGCAACAATGCAACACTGCAACAATGCAACAATGCAACACTGCAACACTGCAACAATGCAACACTGCAACAATGCAACAATGCAACACTGCAACAATGCAACAATGTAACACTGCAACAATGCAACACTGCAACAATGCAACGATGCAACACTGCAACAATGCAACACTGCAACAATGCAACAATGCAACACTGCAACAATGCAACACTGCAACAATGCAACAACGTAACAATGCAACACTGCAACAATGCAATACTGCAACAATGCAACACTGCAACAATGCAACACTGCAACAATGCAACAATGCAACACTGCAACAATGCAACACTGCAACAATGCAACAATGCAACACTGCAACAATGCAACACTGCAACAATGCAACAACGTAACAATGCAACACTGCAACAATGCAACACTGCAACACTGCAACACTGCAACAATGCAACAATGCAACACTGCAACAATGCAACACTGCAACAATGCAACAATGCAACACTGCAACAATGCAACACTGCAACAATGCAACACTGCAACAATGCAACAACGTAACAATGCAACACTGCAACAATGCAATACTGCAACAATGCAACAATGCAACACTGCAACAATGCAACACTGCAACAATGCAACACTGCAACAATGCAACACTGCAACAATGCAACAACGTAACAATGCAACACTGCAACAATGCAACACTGCAACAATGCAACAATGCAACAACGTAACAATGCAACACTGCAACAATGCAACACTGCAACAATGCAACACTGCAACACTGCAACAATGCAACACTGCAACAATGCAACAACGTAACAATGCAACAATGCAACACTGCAACAATGCAACAATGCAACAATGCAACAATGCAACACTGCAACAATGCAACAACGTAACAATGCAACACTGCAACAATGCAATACTGCAACAATGCATCAATGCAACAATGCAACACTGCAACAATGCAACAATGCAACACTGCAACAATGCAACACTGCAACAATGCAACACTGCAACAATGCAACAACGTAACAATGCAACACTGCAACAATGCAATACTGCAACACTGCAACACTGCAACAATGCAACAATGCAACACTGCAACAATGCAACAATGCAACAATGCAACACTGCAACAATGCAACACTGCAACAATGCAACACTGCAACAATGCAACAATGCAACACTGCAACAATGCAACAACGTAACAATGCAACACTGCAACAATGCAACACTGCAACAATGTAACACTGCAACAATGCAACACTGCAACAATGCAACACTGCAACAATGCAACAATGCAACACTGCAACAATGCAACACTGCAACAATGCAACAATGCAACACTGCAACAATGCAACACTGCAACACTGCAACAATGCAACAACGTAACAATGCAACACTGCAACAATGCAATACTGCAACAATGCAACAATGCAACACTGCAACAATGCAACACTGCAACAATGCAACACTGCAACAATGCAACAATGCAACACTGCAACAATGCAACAACGTAACAATGCAACACTGCAACAATGCAATACTGCAACAATGCAACACTGCAACAATGCAACACTGCAACAATGCAACACTGCAACAATGCAACAACGTAACAATGCAACACTGCAACAATGCAATACTGCAACAATGCAACACTGCAACAATGCAACACTGCAACAATGCAACACTGCAACACTGCAACAATGCAACAACGTAACAATGCAACACTGCAACAATGCAACACTGCAACAATGCAACACTGCAACAATGCAACACTGCAACAATGCAACACTGCAACGCTGCAACAATGCAACAACGTAACAATGCAACACTGCAACAATGCAACACTGCAACAATGCAACACTGCAACAATGCAACACTGCAACAATGCAACAACGTAACAATGCAACACTGCAACAATGCAATACTGCAACAATGCAACACTGCAACACTGCAACAATGCAACACTGCAACAATGCAACAACGTAACAATGCAACACTGCAACAATGCAACACTGCAACAATGCAACAATGCAACAATGCAACACTGCAACAATGCAACAATGCAACACTGCAACAATGCAACACTGCAACAATGCAACACTGCAACAATGCAACACTGCAACACTGCAACAATGCAACAATGCAACACTGCAACAATGCAACAATGCAACACTGCAACAATGCAACACTGCAACAATGCAACACTGCAACAATGCAACAACGTAACAATGCAACACTGCAACAATGCAATACTGCAACAATGCAACAATGCAACACTGCAACAATGCAACACTGCAACAAT